>NC_060191.1:56415859-56553359 GCF_021184085.1 Oncorhynchus gorbuscha
TTGCAATGGTTGAGAAGCATGCTTTTGAAAATCTGAGACGACAGTGTTATTAACATAAGGCTAAGCTTGAGAGCAAATAGATTTATTTAATTTCATTTGCGATTTTCATGAATAGTTAACGTTGCGTTATGCTAATGAGCTTGCGGATAGATTTACACAATCCTGGATACAGGTTTCTTTCGTAGCTAAACGTGACACAGAAAACGGAGCGATTTGTCCTAAACAAATAATATTTTTGTAAAAACGGAACATTTGCTATCTAACTGAGAGTCTCCTCATTGAAAACATCTGTTCTTCAAAGATACATTTTATTTGAATGTTTTTCTGGTTTTTGTGAAAATGTTGCCTACTGAATGCTAACGCTAAATGCTAAGCTGAATGCTATGCTAGCTATCAATAGTGTTACACAAATGCTTGTTTTGCAATGGTTGAGAAGCATATTTTGAAAATCTGAGATGACAGTGTTGTTAACAAAAATCTAAGCTTGAGAGCTAGCATATTGATTTCATTTCATTTGCGATTTTCATGAATAGTTAACGTTGCGTTATGGTAATGAGCTTGAGGCTGTATTCACGATCCCGGATCCGGGATGGATCGTCGCAACAGGTTAAATAACAATCACATCCCTAATAAAGAACAACTCTAATAATGAAATGTAAACTGAACAAAAATATGTGCAACAATTTCAATTATTTTTTAAGTAAATCAATTCATCAAGCCCTAATCTATGGATATGACATGACTGGGCAGGGGTGCCGCCATGGGTGGGTTGGGCATAGGCACATGCACTGGTGAGCCAGGCCCAGCCAAACAGAATTAGGTTTTTTCCGCCAAAAGGGCTTTATTTGAGACAGAAATACTCCTCAGTTTCATCAGCTGCCTGGGTGGCTGGTCTCAGACAATCCCGCAGGTGAAGAAGCCGGATGTGGAGGTCCTGGACTGGCATGGTTATATGTGGTCTTCGGTTGTGAGGCCAGTTGCCAAAAACGACATTGGAGGCGGCTTATGGTAGAGAAATTTACATTAAATTATCTGGTGGCTATTCCTGCAGTCAGCATGGCAATTGTACACTCCCTCAAAACTTAAGACATCTGTGGCATTGTGTTGTGTGACAAAACTGCACCTGTGTAACAATCACGCTGTTTAATCAGCTTCTTGATATGCCACACCTGTCATGTGGATGCACAACATTTGAGAGAAATAAACTTTTTGTGCATATGGAACATTTCGTGGATCTTTTATTTCAGCTCCTGAAACATTAGACCAAACCGTTACATGTGGCGTTTGTATTTGTGTTCAGTGTAGTTATAAAGTAAATATATATATATGTCACCTTTAATCAGATCAAGCCAAAAAGTTTTTCCACTATAGACAAGAGCAACTCTACCAGTGCAGTGTGCTGGAGTTTGTTTAAAAAGTGGAACGTGAATGAAAGAGCATTTTGTCCCGGCAGCTCTGGGGTTAGCTGGCTGTCTTTTGCTCCCGGTCACCATGACTACATGCTGAGTGGACGTGGTGTGAGCGTAGGGCAGTGCTCTGTCTCCGTCAGTGTGGCACTGCCATGTGCCCGGCCCTGCCCGTTCGTCTATATCAATCACTCACTCCATAAGATGCCAACCCTGGCCACCTCTTGTAATGCCCCATCTTCAGTTCTCTTGCTGTTCTCACAAAGTCAAAACCCCAACCTCCCTGAGGTGGATTTTAGGGGGGGTTGATTTGTTCTTGAAAGTGCCTCATTTGTTCTTTGTTACTGACAATTGGGGAGAGCGAGAGAGGGGTGGGATAGAGACAGAGAGAGAGAGAGCGAGAGCAAGGAAGGAAGTTAGGAAGGAAGGAATGAGAAAAAGATAGAGACAGAGAATGTGTGAAAGATAGAATGAGGGAAAGAGAGAGAGGAATGGAGAGAAAGAGAGAAGTGCTGTGGGCTTCTAATAAGGATGTACTGTAAGCCTGTTCCTTACTCCATGACACCATTTCCTGAGAATGGTGTGTATGTCTGCAGGTTTGCGCGTGTGTGTGTGTGTGTGTGTGTGCGCTCGTGCTTGTGTGCGTGTGTGTGTGTGTGTGCGCTTGTGCATGTGTGTGTGTGTGTGTGCATATGATTTGTGTGTGTTTGTGTGTGTCAGTGGGCTGCAGCAGGGTGTGGGCCCTGCCCCTTAGCCATGGTCGCTAAGCTAGCAACTGTAAGCCCAGTCAAAATCTAGCCACCCTTCAATAAAAAGATAATCAGATCCCTTAACGATGCTGTAAAACACCACTGCTAACTAAAATATTGCCTTTAACATGATTAGATAGGCATTTAAACCTGGTCTTATGAACTTATGTGCTGGTTATAGGCTGGTTACTGCAAGAAGCTTTAGCTTGATGCCCATGCTTCACTAATCTTGTGATCAGGACCAGACAGGACCCACTCTACGTCAGTGTTATTAAATTGTTCTAGCTATATTTTAGGAATATTCCAGTACAAAGAGAGAACGTAAATACATGAAATCAATGAAATGACATTTCAATAGTCTGAGATTTGACCTCTTAACTATATTACTTCATACAGTACAAACACACGCACACACACACACGCGCACACGCACACACACGCACGCACACACACACACACACACACACACACACACACACACACACACACACACACACACACACACACACACACACACACACACACACACACACACACACACACACACACACACACACACACACACACACACACACACACACACACACACACACACACACACACACACACACACACACACACACACACACACACACACACACACACACACTACACTACACTCTGAATAGAGATAAAATAGTAATGAGAGGTGCTTCAAAGACAAAGGTGTACTTGAGTGAACACGTGTAGGTTGCTACAACAGCCTGATTGAAAGAGTGCATACAGTATTGTCATGTGATCTCATTGGTGAACTGCGTTATGAGTGTATCTGGTCGTGCATGAGGGTGTGTATGCAAGCACAGTTTATGGTTAAGTGTGTTCTTATCGTTCTTGTCAAGAGCGCTCCAGGTGTGTGTTTCTGTGTGTATTTCTGTGTATGTATGTGTGTGGGTGTCATCGCACAGTTGAAGTCGGAAGTTTACATACACCTTAGCCAAATACATTTAAACTCAGTTTTTCACGATTCCTGACATTTAATCCTAATAAAAATTCCCTGTTTTAGGTCAGTTAGGATCACCACTTTATTTTAAGAATGTGAATTGTCAGAATAATAGTAGAGAACGATTTCTTTAATCTTTTATTTATTTCATAGCATTCACAGTGGGTCAGAAGTTTACATACACTCAATTAGTATTTGGTAGCATTTCCTTTAAATTGTTTAACTTGGGTCAAAAGTTCCGGGTAGCCTTCCACTAGCTTTCCACAATAAGTTGGGTGAATTTTGGCCCATTCCCCCTGACAGAGCTGGTGGACCTGAGTCAGGTTTGTAAAGCCTCCTTGCTCGCTCATGCTTTTTCAGTTCTGCCCACAAATGTTCTATAGGATTGAGGTCAGGGCTTTGTTATGGTCACTCCAATACCTTGACTTTGTTGTCCTTAAGCCATTTTGCCACAACTTTGGAAGTATGCTTGGGGTCATTGTCCATTTGCGACCAAGCTTCAAATTCCTGACTGATGTCTTGAGACGTTGCTTCAATATATCCACATAATATATGTGGATATATATATTCTGTGGATATATATCCTCATGATGCCTTCTATTTTGTGAAGTGCACCGGTCCCTCCTGCAGCAAAGCAACCCCACAACATGATGCTGCCACCCCTGTGCTTCACGTTTGGGATGGTGTTCTTCGGCTTGCAATCCTCCCCCTTTTTCCTCTAAACATAGCGATGGACATTATGGCCAAACAGTTCATCAGACCAGAGGACATTTCTCCAAAGAGTACGATCTTTGTCACCATGTGCAGTTGCAAACAGTAGTCCGGCTTTTTTATGGCTGTTTTGGAGCAGTGGTTTCTTCCTTGTTGAGCGGCCATTCAAGGTTATGTCGATATTGGACTCATTTTACTGTGGATATAGATACTTTTGTACCAGCATCTTCACAAGGTCCTTTGCTGTTGTTCTGGGATTGATTTGCACTTCTCACACCAAAGTAGGTTCATCTCTAGGAGACTGAACGCGTCTCCTTCCTGAGCGGTATGATGGCTGCGTGGTCCCATGGTGTTCATACTTGAGTACTATTGTTTGTACAGATGATAGTGGTACCTTCCCAAGAATGAACCAGACTTGTGGAGGTCTACAATTTTTTTCCTGAGGTCTTAGCTGATTTCTTTTGATTTTCCCATAATGTCAAGCAAAGAGGCACTGAGTTTGAAAGTAGTCCTTGAAATACATCCACAAGTACACCTCCAATTGACTCAAATTATGTCAGTTAGCCTATCAGAAGCTTCTAAAGCCATGACATCCTTTTCTGGAATTTTCCAAGCTGTTTAAAGGCACAGTCAACTTAGTGTATGTAAACGTTTGACCCACTCAAATTGTGATACAGTGAATTGTAAGTGAAATAATCTGTCTGTAAACAATTGTTGAAAAAGATTACTTGTAGACATCCTAACCAAATTGCCAAATCTATAATTTGTGAACAAGACATTTGTGGAGTGGTTGAAAAATTAGTTTTAATGACTCCAACCTAAGCGTATGTAAACTTCCGACTTCAACTGTATATGCAAGTGTGGGCTTACAGTACCTAATGCATGCAGGCAGTACACTCTTAAAATAAAGTGTTCCAAAAGTGTTCTTATGCACAAACACACACTTAGATACATCTATGTATGCATACACTCATACACTCATAAGCACCTACACTCTGGAACCTAAAATGGTTCTTTGGCTGTTCCCACAGGAGAACCCTTTGAAGAACACGTTTTGGTTCCAGGTAGAACCCTCTGTGGAAAGGGTTCTACATGGAACCAAAAAGGGTTCTTCAAAAGGTCTACTATAGTGTATGAGTGGATGCATACATGCATGCAAGTGTTTGTGTGTAGCCTATCCGGTATGTTTGTGCATGCACGCGCGTGTGTGTACAGTCTATGTGTGTGAGGGCCTCCGCTCCAACGCTGGCGCCATGCGCCCACACTTCATTTCCCAGGGAAGTGATTGTGAACCATCCAAGACAAAAGAAGAGCCAGGAAAGCCATCCTCCTATCTCCAGCATGTCACTGTTAATCAAAGACAATTAAAGACGGCCCTGACAGCAGCCGTGATATATGAATATATTACCGGCCTCATTTTGTATGTGATAGATCATGTTTTGGGGGGAAATTTGGGCCGTGGAGGATTGGGTTTTTTCTTCCAAGGAGACACTGAGTCTGTCTGAGACTGTCTGAGATAGCAGCAGTCTTGTAGCTCCACTGTCCTCTGCGCCAGAGAGAAATCAAAGGAGAGAACAACTCATCCATATTAGACAGTGAAGTTCTCACTACTCACAGAACAATCACAGAGACCAATGGAGTTTACATACAGTGGAAAGCAATGCAGAGTCATATGAGCACTACAGGCAATACTGGGGTATATGGACAATACTGGGGTATATGGACATTACTGGGGTATATGGACAATACTGGGTTATATGGACATTACTGGGGTATATGGACAATACTGGGTTATGTGGACAATACTGGGGTATATGGACAATACTGGGTTATATGGACAATACTAGGGTATATGGACAATACTGGATTATATGGACAATATTGGGGTATTTGGACAATACTGGGTTATATGGACAATACTGGGGTATATGACCAATAATGGGGTATTTGGACAATACTGGGTTATATGGACAATACTGTTTTATATGGACAATACTGGGGTATATGACCAATAATAGGGTATTTGGATAATACTGGGTTGCATGGACAAAACTGGGGTATATGGACAATACTGGGGTATATGGACATTACTGGGGTATATGACCAATAATGGGGTATTTGGACAATACTGGGTTATATGGACAATACTGGGTTATATGGACATTACTGGGGTATATGGACAATACTGGGTTATGTGGACAATACTGGGGTATTTGGACAATACTGGGTTATATGGACAATACTGGGGTATATGGACATTACTGGGGTATATGGACAATACTGGGTTATATGGACATTACTGGGGTATATGGACAATACTGGGGTATATGGACAATACTGGGTTATATGGACAATACTGCAGTATATGGACAATACTGGGGTATATGGACAATACTGGGGTATATGACCAATAATGGGGTATTTGGACAATACTGGGTTATATGGACAATACTGGGGTATATGGACAATACTGGGTTATATGGACAATACTGGGGTATATGACCAATAATGGGGTATTTGGACAATGCTGGGTTATATGGACAATACTGGGGTATATGGACAATACTGGGGTATATGGACAATACTGGGTTATATGGACAATAATGGGATATATGACCAATAATGGGGTATTTGGACAATACTGGGTTATATGGACAATACTGTTTTATATGGACAATACTGGGGTATATGACCAATAATAGGTTATTTGGATAATACTGGGTTGCATGGACAATACTGGGGTATATGGACAATACTGGGGTATATGGACATTACTGGGGTATATGACCAATAATGGGGTATTTGGACAATACTGGGTTATATGGACAATACTGGGTTATATGGACATTACTGGGGTATATGGACAATACTGGGTTATGTGGACAATACTGGGGTATTTGGACAATACTGGGTTATATGGACAATACTGGGGTATATGGACATTACTGGGGTATATGGACAATACTGGGTTATATGGACATTACTGGGGTATATGGACAATACTGGGGTATATGGACAATACTGGGTTATATGGACAATACTGTGGTATATGGACAATACTGGGGTATATGGACAATACTGGGGTATATGACCAATAATGGGGTATTTGGACAATACTGGGTTATATGGACAATACTGGGGTATATGGACAATACTGGGTTATATGGACAATACTGGGGTATATGACCAATAATGGGGTATTTGGACAATGCTGGGTTATATGGACAATACTGGGGTATATGGACAATACTGGGGTATATGGACAATACTGGGTTATATGGACAATAATGGGGTATATGACCAATAATGGGGTATTTGGACAATACTGGGTTATATGGACAATACTGGTTTATATGGACATTACTGGGGTATATGACCAATAATAGGGTATTTGGACAATACTGGGTTATATGGACAATACTGGGGTATATGACCAATAATGGGGTATTTGGACAATACTGGGTTATATGGACAATACTGTGGTATATGGACAATACTGGGGTATATGGACAATAATGGGTTATATGGACAATACTGGGGTATATGGACAATACTGGGTTATATGGACAATACTAGGGTATATGGACAATACTGGGTTATATGGACAATACTGGGGTATATGGACATTACTGGGGTATATGGACAATACTGGGGTATATGGACAATAATGGGTTATATGGACAATACTGTGGTATATGGACAATACTGGGTTATGTGGACAATACTGGGGTATTTGGACAATACTGGGTTATATGGACATTACTGGGGTATATGGACAATACTGGGGTATATGGACAATACTGGGTTATATGGACAATACTGCGGTATATGGACAATACTGGGGTATATGGACAATACTGGGGTATATGACCAATAATGGGGTATTTGGACAATACTGGGTTATATGGACAATACTGGGGTATATGGACAATACTGGGTTATATGGACAATACTGGGGTATATGACCAATAATGGGGTATTTGGACAATGCTGGGTTATATGGACAATACTGGGGTATATGGACAATACTGGGGTATATGGACAATACTGGGTTATATGGACAATAATGGGGTATATGACCAATAATGGGGTATTTGGACAATACTGGGTTATATGGACAATACTGGTTTATATGGACATTACTGGGGTATATGACCAATAATAGGGTATTTGGACAATACTGGGTTATATGGACAATACTGGGGTATATGACCAATAATGGGGTATTTGGACAATACTGGGTTATATGGACAATACTGTGGTATATGGACAATACTGGGGTATATGGACAATAATGGGTTATATGGACAATACTGGGGTATATGGACAATACTAGGGTATATGGACAATACTGGATTATATGGACAATATTGGGGTATTTGGACAATACTGGGTTATATGGACAATACTGGGGTATATGACCAATAATGGGGTATTTGGACAATACTGGGTTATATGGACAATACTGTGGTATATGGACAATACTGGGGTATATGGGCAATAATGGGTTATATGGACAATACTGGGGTATATGGACAATACTGGGTTATATGGACAATACTAGGGTATATGGACAATACTGGGTTATGTGGATATGGACAATACTGGGGACAATACTGGATTATATGGACAATATGGACAATACTGTGGTATATGGACAATACTGGGGTATATGACCAATAATGGGCAATACTGGGTTATATGGACAATACTGTTATATGGACAATACTGGGGTATATGGACAATACTGGGTTATATGGACAATACTAGGGTATATGGACAATACTGGGTTATGTGGACAATACTGGGGTATATGGACAATACTAGGGTATATGGACAATACTGGATTATATGGACAATACTGTGTTATATGGACAATACTGTGGTATATGGACAATACTGGGGTATATGGACAATAATGGGGTATATGGACAATACTGGGGTATATGGACAATACTGGGGTATTTGGACAATACTGGGTTATATGGACAATACTGGGATATATGACCAATAATGGGGTATTTGGACAATACTGGGTTATATGTACAATACTGGGTTATATGGACAATACTGGGGTATATGGACAATACTGGGGTATATGGACAATACTGGGTTATATGGACAATAATGGGGTATATGACCAATAATGGGGTATTTGGACAATACTGGGTTATATGGACAATACTGGTTTATATGGACATTACTGGGGTATATGACCAATAATAGGGTATTTGGACAATACTGGGTTATATGGACAATAATGGGGTATATGACCAATAATGGGGTATTTGGACAATACTGGGTTATATGGACAATACTGGTTTATATGGACATTACTGGGGTATATGACCAATAATAGGGTATTTGGACAATACTGGGTTATATGGACAATACTGGGGTATATGACCAATAATGGGGTATTTGGACAATACTGGGTTATATGGACAATACTGTGGTATATGGACAATACTGGGGTATATGGACAATAATGGGTTATATGGACAATACTGGGGTATATGGACAATACTGGGTTATATGGACAATACTAGGATATATGGACAATACTGGGTTATATGGACAATACTGGGGTATATGACCAATAATGGGGTATTTGGACAATACTGGGTTATATGGACAATACTGTTTTATATGGACAATACTGGGGTATATGACCAATAATAGGGTATTTGGATAATACTGGATTATATGGCCAATACTGGGGTACATGGACAATACTGGGGTATATGGACAATACTGGGGTATATGGACAATACTGGGGTATATGGACAATACTGGATTACATGGACAATACTGGGTTATATGACCAATACTGGGGTATATGGACAATACTGGGGTATATGGACAATAATGGGGTATATGGACATTACTGGGGTATATGGACAATAATGGGGTATTTGGACAATACTGGGTTATATGGACAATACTGGGATATATGACCAATAATGGGGTATTTGGACAATACTGGGTTATATGTACAATACTGGGTTATATGGACATTACTGGGGTATATGGACAATACTGGGGTATATGGACAATACTGGGGTATATGGACAATACTGGGTTATATGGACATTACCTGGGTATATGGACAATACTGGGGTATTTGGACAATACTGGGTTATATGGACATTAATGGGGTATATGGACAATACTGGGGTATATGACCAATAATGGGGTATTTGGACAATACTGGGTTATATGGACAATAATGGGGTATATGGACAATACTGGGGTATATGGAAAATACTGGGGTATATGACCAATAATGGGGTATATGGACATTATTGGGGTATATGGACAATACTGGGGTATATGGACAATAACGGGGTATATGGACAATGCTTGGCTATATGGACAATACTGGGGTATATGGACATTGTAGTGAATGGAGTAACAATTGTGTAATTACACACACTCACTCTGGAGAGGTGCCCATTTGTAAGTCGCTCTGGATAAGAGCGTCTGCTAAATGACTTAAATGTAAATGTAAATGTAAATGCCCATCGGAGGAACAGTAATGAGAGTAACACGTTAGTATTTGGTAGCATTGCCTTTAAATTGTTTAACTTGGGTTAAACGTTTCGGGTAGCCTTCCACAAGCTTCCCACAATAAGTTGGGTGAATTTTGGCCCATTCCTCCTGACAGAGCTGGTGTAACGGAGTCAGGTCTGTAGGCCTCCTTACACGCACACGCCTTTTCAGTTCTTCAGTTTACTGAGTTTGAAGGTAGGCCATGAAATACATCCACAGGTTCACCTCCAATTGACTCAAATTATGTAAATGATCCTATCAGGACTTCTAATGCCACGACATTATTTTCTGTAATTTTCCATGCTGTTTAAAGGCACATTCAACTTAGTGTATGTAAACATCTGACCGACTGGAATTGTGGTACAGTGAATTATAAGTTAAATAATCTGTCTGTAAACAATTGTTGGAAAAATTACTCAAGTCATGCACAGTAGATGTCCTAATCATCTTGCTAAAACTATAGTTTGTTAAAAAACAAGAAATTTGTGGAGTGGTTGAAAAACAAGTTTTAATGACTCCAACCTAAGTGCATGTAAACTTCCGACTTCAACTGTATGTGTGCGTGTATATATATGTGTGTGTGGGGGGGATTGCACCAGATCTGGAGGTGCGATTGGAATGTGTGGTAGTTTGGTCGACGCATGAGACAAATGTTGATCTGATAGGAGTTGATGGAGGGGGCCAGGCTGAGAGAGGGGGAGACGTGAGGGGAGGGTTGAAGAACGGGTCAATACCAGAGTTTGGCAGCAGGGTGCAGAACGCTTGATGAACGTTATTAATCTGTTAGCTGACGCGTGTCATCATTCACAGAGAACCCCGGTCAATAGGTGCTGCTACACTCTCCAGCACACCAGAGAGAGAGAGGACGAGAGAGCGAGAGGGCGAGAGAGCGAGAGGGCGAGAGAGCGAGAGAGCGAGAGAGACCTAAAGCCCCATCACTGCTAAATGTAACTTTCTATCATGGATAAGTAGATGGCCAGAGTTGTAATAAAAAGACAATGTCATGCCTGACAGAAGGCAATAGACAGTTGTTTCATGGCTAACTCTTCTTTGTTGGGTCGTATTTGACAACCCAGCTAGGGCATTGCCCACAAAGAAAATAGCTTCTTTTTTTGCAATATTTGAGTACACATTATGTATCTTGTATTTTATTGGTATGACTGAATGGTCCAGATGCTTCTCTTATGCACAGAGACTCAGTGAAAGCCAAATTAATAGCCATTACAATTGACTAACATTTGTTAAACTGCAAACAGATGGAGACAGAAGCTGTACAGACAGAGCACAACAAAGAAATCTACTGTAGCGTTGGACAAAGTGCACAGTACATCATAGAGAGAATGTCCTTGTAGTTAGAGAGCCAATGCATTTCCAATGCCGAAATGTTATGTGGGGTTGAAAATGATGAGGAACAGATTAAAGGTAAAACATACACAAATACAGATTAAAGACTCAGAGATTCACAAACATTTACACAAAGTTCACAGAGCAGACAAAAACAACCCAACTAAACAGGCTCGTCCTCACAAACACTCTTTGGTTGTCCTACACAATGCACACAGCAGCTACAATACAATTACGTGTGAATGGCAAACTGTTTCAGGCCGTTTCACCATGGCTGAAGGACGGTAGGCCTATCTCCTTAGCTCCCTCTCCTGTCACACCCTGAGCTGTTTCACCTTTCTTATGCTTGTCTCCAACCCCTTCAGGTGTCGCCCCTTTACCCCGTTATACCCTGTGTATTTATACCTGTGTTTTCTGTTTGACTGTTCCCAGTTCGTCTTGTCTCGTCAGGCCTACTAGAGGTTTTTCCTGTACTCCAGTTTCTCGTTCCTGTTCCTGTTTTTCTTCTAATGGTTGTTGACCATTCTGCCTGCCCTGACACTGAGCCTACCTGCCGTTCTGTACCTCCTGTCACTGCCTTGGATTACTGACCCCTGCCTGCCCTGACACTGAGCCTACCTGCCGTTCTGTACCTCCTGTCACTGCCTTGGATTACTGACCCCTTCCTGCCCTGACACTGAGCCTACCTGCCGTTCTGTACCTCCTGTCACTGCCTTGGATTACTGACCCCTGCCTGCCCTGACACTGAGCCTACCTGCCGTTCTGTACCTCCTGTCACTGCCTTCGATTACTGACCCCTGCCTGCCCTGACACTGAGCCTACCTGCCTTTCTGTACCTCCTGTCACTGCCTTCGATTACTGACCCCTGCCTGCCCTGACACTGAGCCTACCTGCCGTTCTGTACCTCCTGTCACTGCCTTCGATTACTGACCCCTGCCTGCCCTGACACTGAGCCTACCTGCCTTTCTGTACCTCCTGTCACTGCCTTCGATTACTGACCCCTGCCTGCCCTGACACTGAGCCTACCTACCTTTCTGTACTTTACAGACACAGCCCTGGATTACTGACCTGTCATTTGCCTGCCACCTGTTTTGTAAATACACTTTTTTTTATTTCGAACTGTCGGCATCTGGGTCTTATCCAGAGGGCTGAAATCACAGTTTCTCCCCCATCTCCCACTCCTCTCTCCCTTTGCTCCCCCATCCCTCTTCCATCTCTCTCCCACCTCCCTATGTCTCTCCCCCATCTCTCCACTGTATCTCTTGCCTTTCCCACCTCTGCGTCTCTCCCCTGTCTCTATTCCATCTCTCGCCTTGTCTCTTTCCCATCTCTTCCCCTCGCCTTTCTCATCTCGCCGTCTCTCCCTTCTCTTTCCCATCTCTCCCCTCCCCTTTCCCACCTCCCCATCTCTCCCTGTCTCTTTCCCATCTCCCCGTCTCTCCCTTCTCTTTCCCATCTCCCCGTCTCTCCCTGTCTCTTTCCCATATCTTCCCCTCGCCTTTCCCATCTCCCCCTCTCCCTGTCTCTTTCCCATCTCTCCCCCTCGCCTTTCCCATCTCCCCGTCTCTGCCTTCTCTTTTCCATCTCTTCCCCTCGCCTTTCCCATCTCCCCATATCTCCCTGTCTCTTTCCCATCTCTTCCCCTCGCCTTTCCCACCTCCCCATCTCCCCCTGTCTCTTTCCCATCTCTCCCCTCACCTTTCCCACCTCCCCATCTCTCCCTGTCTCTTTTCCATCTCTTCCCCTCGCCTTTCCCACCTCCCCCGTCTCTCCCTGTCTCTTTCCCATCTCCCCGTCTCTTCCTGTCTCTTTCCCATCTCTCCCCCTCGCCTTTCCCATCTCGCTGTCTCTCCCTGGCTCTTTCCCATCTTTCCCCCTCGCCTTTCCCATCTCCCCGTCTCTCCCTGTCTCTTTCCCATCTCTTCCACTCGCCTTTCCCATCTCCCCGTCTCTCCCTTCTCTTTCTCATCTCTCCCCCTCCCCTTTCCCATCTCCCCGTCTCTCCATTCTCTTTTCCATCTCTTCCCCTCGCCTTTCCCATCTCCCCATCTCTCCCTGTCTCTTTCCCATCTCTTCCGCTCGCCTTTCCCATCTCCCCATCTCTCCCTGTCTCTTTCCCATCTCTCCCCCTCGCCCTTCCCACCTCCCTGTCCCCCTTCCCCCATCTCTCCCCTGTTTCCCATCTCCCCATCTCTCCCTGTCTCTTTCCCATCTCTTCCCTCACCTTTCCCATCTCCCCATCTCTCCCTGTCTCTTTCCCATCTCTCCCCTCACCTTTCCCATCTCCCCATCTCTCCCTGTCTCTTTCCCATCTCTTCCCCTCGCCTTTCCCATCTCCCTCTCCCTTCTCTTTCTCATCTCTCCCCCTCCCCTCCCATCTCCCTGTCTCCCATCTCTTCCCTCTTCCCCTTTCCCATCTCCCCATCTCTCCCTGTCTCTTTCCCATCTCTTCCGCTCGCCTTTCCCATCTCCCCATCTCTCCCTGTCTCTTTCCCATCTCTCCCCCTCGCCCTTCCCACCTCCCCTGTCTCTCCCTGTCTCTTTCCCATCTCTTCCCCTCGCCTTTCCTATCTCCCCATCTCTCCCTGTCTCTTTCCCATCTCTCCCCTCACCTTTCCCACCTCCCCATCTCTCCCTGTCTCTTTCCCATCTCTTCCCCTCGCCTTTCCCATCTCCCCATCTCTCCCTGTCTCTTTTCCATCTCTTCCCCTCGCCTTTCCCACCTCCCCCGTCTCTCCCTGTCTCTTTCCCATCTCGCTGTCTCTCCCTGTCTCTTTCCCATCTTTCCCCCTCGCCTTTCCCATCTCCCCGTCTCTCCCTTCTTTTTTCCATCTCTTTCCCTTGCCTTTCCCACCTCCCCATCTCTCCCTGTCTCTTTTCCATCTCTCCCCCTTGCCTTTCCCACCTCCTCTGTCTCTCAATGTCTCTTTTCCATCTCTCCCCCTTGCCTTTCCCACCTCCTCTGTCTCTCCCTGTCTCTTTCCCATCTCTCCCCCTCACCTTTCCCACCTCCCCATCTCCCCCTGTCTCTTTCCCATCTCTCCCCACACCTTTCCCACCTCCCCATCTCTCCCTGTCTCTTTTCCATCTCTTCCCCTCGCCTTTCCCACCTCCCCCGTCTCTCCCTGTCTCTTTCCCATCTCCCCGTCTCTCCCTGTCTCTTTCTCATCTCTCCCCCTCGCCTTTCCCATCTCGCTGTCTCTCCCTGGCTCTTTCCCATCTTTCCCCTCGCCTTTCCCATCTCCCCATCTCTCCCTTCTTTTTTCCATCTCTTCCCCTCGCCTTTCCCATCTCCCCATCTCTCCCTGTCTCTTTCCCATCTCTTCCCCTCGCCTTTCCCATCTCCCCGTCTCTCCCTTCTCTTTCTCATCTCTCCCCCTCCCCTTTCCCATCTCCCCGTCTCTCCATTCTCTTTTCCATCTCTTCCCCTCGCCTTTCCCATCTCCCCATCTCTCCCTGTCTTTTTCCCATCTCTCTCCCTTGCCTTTCCCACCTCCCCTGTCTCTCCCTGTCTCTTTCCCATCTCTTCCCCTCGCCTTTCCCATCTCCCCATCTCTCTCTGTCTCTTTCCCATCTCTCCCCCTCGCCCTTCCCACCTCCCCTGTCTCTCCCTGTCTCTTTCCCATCTCTTCCCCTCGCCTTTCCCATCTCCCCATCTCTCCCTGTCTCTTTCCCACGTCTTCCACACGCCTTTCCCACCTCCCCATCTCTACCTGTCTCTTTCACATATCTCCCCCTCGCCTTTCCCACCTCCCCATCTCTCCCTGTCTCTTTCCCATCTCTTTCCCTCACCTTTCCCACCTCCCCATCTCTACCTGTCTCTTTCCCATCTCTCCCCCTCCCCTTTCCCACCTCCTCATCTCTCCCTTCTCTTTCCCATCTCGCTGTCTCTCCCTGTCTCTTTCCCATCTTTCCCCCTCGCCTTTCCCATCTCCCCGTCTCTCCCTTCTTTTTTCCATCTCTTCCCCTCGCCTTTCCCATCTCCCCATCTCTCCCTTTCTCTTTCCCATCTCTTCCCTTGCCTTTCCCATCTCCCCGCCTTCCCTCCCATCTCCCCCCTCCCCTTTCCCATCTCCCCGTCTCTCCATTCTCTTTTCCATCTCTCCCCTCCCCTTTCCCACCTCCCCATCTCCCCTTGTCTCTTTCCCATTCTTCCCCTCGCCTTTCTCATCTCCCCGTCTCTCCCTTTCTCTTTCCATCTCTTCCCCTCGCCTTTCCATCTCCCCGTCTCCCCTTCTCTTTCCCATCTCTTCCCCTCCCCTTTCCCATCTCCCCGTCTCTACATTCTCTTTTCCATCTCTCCCCCTCCCCTTTCCCACCTCCCCATCTCTCCTTGTCTCTTTCCCATCTCTTCCCCTTGCCTTTCTCATCTCCCCGTCTCTCCCTTTCTCTTTCCCATCTCTTCCCTCGCCTTTCCCATCTCCCCGTCTCTGCCTTCTCTTTCCCATCTCTCCCCCTCCCCTTTCCCATCTCCCCGTCTCTCCATTCTCTTTTCCATCTCTCCCCCCCCCCTTTCCCACCTCCCCATCTCTCCTTGTCTCTATCCCAACTCTTCCCCTCGCCTTTCTCATCTCCCCGTCTCTCCCTTCTCTTTCCCATCTCTCCCCCTCCCTTTCCCACCTCCCCATCTCCCCTGTCTCTTTCCCATCTCTCCCCCTCACCTTTCCCACCTCCCCATCTCTCCCTGTCTCTTTCCCATCTCTTCCCCTCGCCTTTCCCATCTCCCCATCTCTCCCTGTCTCTTTCCCATCTCTTCCCCTCGCCTTTCCCATCTCCCCGTCTCTCCCTTCTCTTTCCCATCTCTCCCCCTCCCCTTTCCCATCTCCCCGGCTCTCCATTCTCTTTTCCATCTCTTCCCCTCGCCTTTCCCATCTCCCCATCTCTCCCGGTCTCTTTCCCATCTCTTCCCCTCACCTTTCCCAACTCCCCATATCTCCCTGTCTCTTTCCCATCTCTTCCCCTCGCCTTTCCCATCTCCCCATCTCTCCCTGTCTCTTTTCCATCTCTCCCCCTTGCATTTCCTACTTTTCCCGTCTCTCCCTGTCTCTTTTCCATTGCTCCCCCTTGCCTTTCCCACCTCCTCTGTCTCTCCCTGTGTCTTTTCCATCTCTCCCCCTTGCATTTCCTACTTTCCCCCGTCTCTCCCTGTCTCTTTTCCATCTCTCCCCCTTGCCTTTCCCACCTCCTCTGTCTCTCCCTGTCTCTTTCCCATCTCTTCCCCTCGCCTTTCCCACCTCCCCATCTCTACCTGTCTCTTTTCCATCTCTTCCCCTCGCCTTTCCCATCTCCCCGTCTCTCCCTTCCCTTTCCCATCTCTCCCCCTCCCCTTTCCCATCTCCCAGTCTCTCCCTGTCTCTTTCCCATCTCTTCCCCTCACCTTTCCCATCTCCCCGTCTCTCCCTTCTTTTTTCCATCTCTTCCCCTCGCCTTTCCCATCTCCCCATCTCTCCCTTTCTCTTTCCCATCTCTTCCCCTTGCCTTTCCCATCTCCCCGTCTCTCCCTTCTCTTTCCCATCTCTCCCCCTCCCCTTTCCCATCTCCCCGTCTCTCCATTCTCTTTTCCATCTCTCCCCCTCCCCTTTCCCACCTCCCCATCTCTCCTTGTCTCTTTCCCATCTCTTCCCCTCGCCTTTCTCATCTCCCCGTCTCTCCCCCTTTCTCTTTCCCATCTCTTCCCCTCGCCTTTCCCATCTCCCCGTCTCTCCCTTCTCTTTCCCATCTCTCCCCCTCCCCTTTCCCATCTCCCCGTCTCTACATTCTCTTTTCCATCTCTCCCCCCCCTTTCCCACCTCCCCATCTCTCCTTGTCTCTTTCCCATCTCTTCCCCTTGCCTTTCTCATCTCCCCGTCTCTCCCTTTCTCTTTCCCATCTCTTCCCCTCGACTTTCCCATCTCCCCGTCTCTGCCTTCTCTTTCCCATCTCTCCCCCTCCCCTTTCCCATCTCCCCGTCTCTCCATTCTCTTTTCCATCTCTCCCCCTCCCCTTTCCCACCTCCCCATCTCTCCTTGTCTCTATCCCAACTCTTCCCCTCGCCTTTCTCATCTCCCCGTCTCTCCCTTCTCTTTCCCATCTCTCCCCCTCCCCTTTCCCACCTCCCCATCTCCCCTGTCTCTTTCCCATCTCTCCCCCTCACCTTTCCCACCTCCCCATCTCTCCCTGTCTCTTTCCCATCTCTTCCCCTCGCCTTTCCCATCTCCTCATCTCTCCCTGTCTCTTTCTCATCTCTTCCCCTCGCCTTTCCCATCTCCCCGTCTCTCCCTTCTCTTTCCCATCTCTCCCCCTCCCCTTTCCCATCTCCCCGGCTCTCCATTCTCTTTTCCATCTCTTCCCCTCGCCTTTCCCATCTCCCCATCTCTCCCGGTCTCTTTCCCATCTCTTCCCCTCACCTTTCCCAACTCCCCATATCTCCCTGTCTCTTTCCCATCTCTTCCCCTCGCCTTTCCCATCTCCCCATCTCTCCCTGTCTCTTTTCCATCTCTCCCCCTTGCATTTCCTACTTTTCCCGTCTCTCCCTGTCTCTTTTCCATTGCTCCCCCTTGCCTTTCCCACCTCCTCTGTCTCTCCCTGTGTCTTTTCCATCTCTCCCCCTTGCATTTCCTACTTTCCCCCGTCTCTCCCTGTCTCTTTTCCATCTCTCCCCCTTGCCTTTCCCACCTCCTCTGTCTCTCCCTGTCTCTTTCCCATCTCTTCCCCTCGCCTTTCCCACCTCCCCATCTCTACCTGTCTCTTTTCCATCTCTTCCCCTCGCCTTTCCCATCTCCCCGTCTCTCCCTTCCCTTTCCCATCTCTCCCCCTCCCCTTTCCCATCTCCCAGTCTCTCCCTGTCTCTTTCCCATCTCTTCCCCTCACCTTTCCCATCTCCCCATCTCTCCCTGTCTCTTTTCCATCTCTTCCCCTCGCCTTTCCCATCTCCCCTTCTCTCCCTGTCTCTTTTCCATCTCTTCCCCTCGCCTTTCCCACCTCCCCCGTCTCTCCCTGTCTCTTTCCCATCTCACCGTCTCTCCCTGTCTCTTCCATCTCTCCCCCTCGCCTTTCCCATCTCGCTGTCTCTCCCTGTCTCTTTCTCATCTTTCCCCCTCGCCTTTCCCATCTCCCCATCTCTCCCTTCTTTTTCCATCTCTTCCCCTCGCCTTTCCCATCTCCCCATCTCTCCCTGTCTCTTTCCCATCTATTCCCCTCGCCTTTCCCATCTCCCCATCTCTCCCTCTCTCTTTTCCATCTCTTCCCCTTGCCTTTCCCACCTCCCCATCTCTCCCTGTCTCTTTCCCATCTCCTCATCTCTCCCTGTCTCTTTCTCATCTCTTCCCCTCGCCTTTCCCATCTCTCCCTCTCTCTTTCCCATCTCTCCCCCTCGCCTTTCCCATCTCCCCATCTCTCCCTGTCTATTTTCCATCTCTTCCCCTTGCCTTTCCCACCTCCCCTGTCTCTCCCTGTCTCTTTCCCATCTCCCGTATCTCCCTGTCTCTTTCCCATCTCTTCCCCTCACCTTTCCCATCTCCCCATCTCTCCCTGTCTCTTTTCCATCTCTTCCCCTCGCCTTTCCCATCTCCCCATCTCTCCCTGTCTCTTTTCCATCTCTCCCCCTTGCATTTCCTACTTTTCCCGTCTCTCCCTTCTCTTTCCCATCTCTCCCCCTCCCCTTTCCCATCTCCCCGTCTCTCCATTCTCTTTTCCATCTCTCCCCCTCCCCTTTCCCACCTCCCCATCTCTCCTTGTCTCTTTCCCATCTCTTCCCCTCGCCTTTCTCATCTCCCCGTCTCTCCCTTTCTCTTTCCCATCTCTTCCCCTCGCCTTTCCCATCTCCCCGTCTCTCCCTTCTCTTTCCCATCTCTCCCCCTCCCCTTTCCCATCTCCCCGTCTCTACATTCTCTTTTCCATCTCTCCCCCTCCCCTTTCCCACCTCCCCATCTCTCCTTGTCTCTTTCCCATCTCTTCCCCTTGCCTTTCTCATCTCCCCGTCTCTCCCTTTCTCTTTCCCATCTCTTCCCCTCGCCTTTCCCATCTCCCCGTCTCTGCCTTCTCTTTCCATCTCTCCCCCTCCCCTTTCCCATCTCCCCGTCTCTCCATTCTCTTTTCCATCTCTCCCCCCCCTTTCCCACCTCCCCATCTCTCCTTGTCTCTATCCCAACTCTTCCCCTCGCCTTTCTCATCTCCCCGTCTCTCCCTTCTCTTTCCCATCTCTCCCCCTCCCCTTTCCCACCTCCCCATCTCCCCTGTCTCTTTCCCATCTCTCCCCCTCACCTTTCCCACCTCCCCATCTCTCCCTGTCTCTTTCCCATCTCTTCCCCTCGCCTTTCCCATCTCCCCATCTCTCCCTGTCTCTTTCCCATCTCTTCCCCTCGCCTTTCCCATCTCCCCGTCTCTCCCTTCTCTTTCCCATCTCTCCCCCTCCCCTTTCCCATCTCCCCGGCTCTCCATTCTCTTTTCCATCTCTTCCCCTCGCCTTTCCCATCTCCCCATCTCTCCCGGTCTCTTTCCCATCTCTTCCCCTCACCTTTCCCAACTCCCCATATCTCCCTGTCTCTTTCCCATCTCTTCCCCTCGCCTTTCCCATCTCCCCATCTCTCCTCTTTTCCATCTCTCCCCCTTGTTTCTCTTTTCCATCTCTCCCCCTGTGCATTTCCCCCTATTTCCTTTTCCCCCGTCTCTCCCTGTCTCTTTTCCATCTCTCCCCCTTGCCTTTCCCACCTCCTCTGTCTCTCCCTGTCTCTTTCCCATCTCTTCCCCTCGCCTTTCCCACCTCCCCATCTCTACCTGTCTCTTTTCCATCTCTTCCCCTCGCCTTTCCCATCTCCCCGTCTCTCCCTTCCCTTTCCCATCTCTCCCCCTCCCCTTTCCCATCTCCCAGTCTCTCCCTGTCTCTTTCCCATCTCTTCCCCTCACCTTTCCCATCTCCCCATCTCTCCCTGTCTCTTTTCCATCTCTTCCCCTCGCCTTTCCCATCTCCCCTTCTCTCCCTGTCTCTTTTCCATCTCTTCCCCTCGCCTTTCCCACCTCCCCCGTCTCTCCCTGTCTCTTTCCCATCTCCCCGTCTCTCCCTGTCTCTTCCATCTCTCCCCCTCGCCTTTCCCATCTCGCTGTCTCTCCCTGTCTCTTTCTCATCTTTCCCCCTCGCCTTTCCCATCTCCCCGTCTCTCCCTTCTTTTTTCCATCTCTTCCCCTCGCCTTTCCCATCTCCCCATCTCTCCCTGTCTCTTTCCCATCTATTCCCCTCGCCTTTCCCATCTCCCCATCTCTCCCTCTCTCTTTTCCATCTCTTCCCCTTGCCTTTCCCACCTCCCCATCTCTCCCTGTCTCTTTCCCATCTCCTCATCTCTCCCTGTCTCTTTCTCATCTCTTCCCCTCGCCTTTCCCATCTCTCCCTCTCTCTTTCCCATCTCTCCCCCTCGCCTTTCCCATCTCCCCATCTCTCCCTGTCTATTTTCCATCTCTTCCCCTTGCCTTTCCCACCTCCCCTGTCTCTCCCTGTCTCTTTCCCATCTCCCGTATCTCCCTGTCTCTTTCCCATCTCTTCCCCTCGCCTTTCCCATCTCCCCATCTCTCCCTGTCTCTTTTCCATCTCTTCCCCTCGCCTTTCCCATCTCCCCATCTCTCCCTGTCTCTTTTCCATCTCTCCCCCTTGCATTTCCTACTTTTCCCGTCTCTCCCTGTCTCTTTTCCATCTCTTCCCCTTGCCTTTCCCACCTCCTCTGTCTCTCCCTGTCTCTTTCCCATCTCTTCCCCTTGCCTTTCCCACCTCGTCTGTCTCTCCCTGTCTCTTTTCCATCTCTCCCCCTTGCCTTTCCCACCTCCTCTGTCTCTCCCTGTCTCTATTCCATCTCTCCCCCATCGCTCCACACGCTGCATTTAAATAATCAATTAAGGGAGAACATGGTGTCTGACCTTTCTGGAGGAGGAAATAAAAGAGCACCTCTCGCTCCTGGGAACAGAATCAGGAGGATAAGAAGGTTCTCTCTTTTTAAATACACTTACTGTATACACACTCTTTACCCAATTAGTTTTGTGGAATGAATGAACAGCCCATACGGGTGACATTTAAGAGCCAATCATATGAGTGTAGTGAGTACTGCGTTGGCCACTGTACTGTATAAGATTGATAACCACCGGATGCAATAGAATCAGGTGACTTGTGTTCATACAGGGGCGCAACTTTCAATGGGGACAGGGGACGGGGGACATGCCCCCACCCCCCACTTCCAAAACCAAAGTTGACCCCTGCGTTCATGTGTGACAGGACATATTTAACTAATGTCCACATGTGTGACAGGACATATTTAACTAATGTCCACATATGTGACAGGACATATTTAACTAATGTCCACATATGTGACAGGACATATTTAACTAATGTCCACATGTGTGACAGGACATATTTAACTAATGTCCACATATGTGACAGGACATATTTAACTAATGTCCACATGTGTGACAGGACATATTTAACTAATGTCCACATATGTGACAGGACATATTTAACTAATGTCCACATATGTGACAGGACATATTTAACTAATGTCCACATATGTGACAGGACATATTTAACTAATGTCCACATATGTGACAGGACATATTTAACTAATGTCCACATGTGTGACAGGACATATTTAACTAATGTCCACATATGTGACAGGACATATTTAACTAATGTCCACATATGTGACAGGACATATTTAACTAATGTCCACATATGTGACATGACATATTTAACTAATGTCCACATATGTGACAGGACATATTTAACTAATGTCCACATATGTGACAGGACATATTTAACTAATGTCCACATATGTGACAGGACATATTTAACTAATGTCCACATATGTGACAGGACATATTTAACTAATGTCCACATATGTGACAGGACATATTTAACTAATGTCCACATATGTGACAGGACATATTTAACTAATGTCCACATATGTGACAGGACATATTTAACTAATGTCCACATATGTGACAGGACATATTTAACTAATGTCCACATATGTGACAGGACATATTTAACTAATGTCCACATATGTGACAGGACATATTTAACTAATGTCCACATATGTGACAGGACATATTTAACTAATGTCCACATGTGTGACAGGACATATTTAACTAATGTCCACATATGTGACAGGACATATTTAACTAATGTCCACATGTGTGACAGGACATATTTAACTAATGTCCACATATGTGACAGGACATATTTAACTAATGTCCACATATGTGACAGGACATATTTAACTAATGTCCACATATGTGACAGGACATATTTAACTAATGTCCACATATGTGACAGGACATATTTAACTAATGTCCACATGTGTGACAGGACATATTTAACTAATGTCCACATATGTGACAGGACATATTTAACTAATGTCCACATGTGTGACAGGACATATTTAACTAATGTCCACATATGTGACAGGACATATTTAACTAATGTCCACATATGTGACAGGACATATTTAACTAATGTCCACATATGTGACAGGACATATTTAACTAATGTCCACATGTGTGACAGGACATATTTAACTAATGTCCACATATGTGACAGGACATATTTAACTAATGTCCACATATGTGACAGGACATATTTAACTAAGGCTATCCATGTACTATAGTACTGCAACATATCCCTGATACAACACATGTAACTATGAGCTTTGGCCCAGGTGCACATATCACAAATCTGCCATGGATGCATGCACTGTGTGTCTGTTATTTATATTGTGTGAGCTTGAGTGGAGTGATTCACAGAGTTTGGTTTGTTCCACAGTTAGCCGTTACACCCCCCCCCAAAAAAAAAATAGTTATAGTGACCCAAGAAAAATTGTCCGAAAGACCAATTCAGATAGCAGCCGATAAGACTAGCCACCCCCCCAACAAACACACTCACACACTGTGTTGTGTGTCAACAGACCACTGGGGGTCCATGAGGCTCCTCTCTCTGACTGTGGTTCCCCACAGACTGGAGTCACACATTGGCAGATGGCCAGGCCCCCGGGCCCCCAGCTCTCAGCAGTGCAGTGTGTGGGACAGGAGCCACCTGACAGTAAGAAGCTAGGACACACACACACATATGGCCACCTGCATGGGTGGAATGAGCTAATCTGCCTTGACAGACATAGTTAGAGGTGAAGACACACACACTAATGTGTTACTACATCAAGTCTCTGTCTTGATAAACACAGGGAAGCAGGGATGAGGCAACACACACAGAGAGTGCCAACTGCGCCAGCACTTGAGACACAGAAGGGCAAAGGCATGCGCCACCCAAGGCAGGGAGAGACTGAGGAGCCTGGCAGGAGTGAACAGGTAGGCATTAAGGCCGTCCCTTTTTCCACCATCTACCCACCATATCAGGTGGCATCTCTAGCACAGATTAACACTCTGATGTGCAGATAGCCTTGTAACACATGCTTCCCCCCACCACTGACAACAGATTTCAACCTCATCATTTCCATTCTATCACTGTGGATGTGTGAAGTGTGTATGGATGCACAGGAGTGATCCAGGCCAGGATTAGCTTCACTATCTGGGATGGAAATCAGGTGTGGGGAGGGTGGAAGGCCCAGGGCGGTGACGAGGGCTGAGGGAAGGGGAGGGCAGGGGTGTTCAGGGGAATACAAGTGCGGCAGGGTAAAGGGTTGAACATATGAAGAGTTCATAGAGAAGCCAGATGTTGGTGTAACTCTGGCAGGGTAAAGGGTTGAACATATGAAGAGTTCATAGAGAAGCCAGATGTTGGTGTAACTCTGGCAGGGTAAAGGGTTGAACATATGAAGAGTTCATAGAGAAGCCAGATGTTGGTGTAACTCTGGCAGGGTAAAGGGTAACATATGAAGAGTTCATTGAACTCTGGCAGGGTAAAGGGTTGAACATATGAAGAGTTCATAGAGAAGCCAGATGTTGGTGTAACTCTGGCAGGGTAAAGGGTTGAACATATGAAGAGTTCATAGAGAAGCCAGATGTTGGTGTAACTCTGGCAGGGTAAAGGGTTGAACATATGAAGAGTTCATAGAGAAGCCAGATGTTGGTGTAACTCTGGCAGGGTAAAGGGTTGAACATATGAAGAGTTCATAGAGAAGCCAGATGTTGGTGTAACTCTGGCAGGGTAAAGTAACATATGAAGAGGTTGAACATATGAAGAGTTCATAGAGAAGCCAGATGTTGGTGTAACTCTGGCAGGGTAAAGGGATTGAACATATGAAGAGTTCATAGAGAAGCCAGATGTTGGTGTAACTCTGGCAGGGTAAAGTGATAAGAGTTCATATGTTGGTGTAACTCTGGCAGGGTAAAGGGTTGAACATATGAAGAGTTCATAGAGAAGCCAGATGTTGGTGTAACTCTGGCAGGGTGTGATAATATATACGTGAGAAAGCAGGGATCGGAGATTTCCTCATTTCTACTTGAGCAAATACAAACACTATATATACTGCGGAAAAGAGCATCTGGGGAATTCCATAATAAAGGAATTGCGCTGAGACTCAGATTTCTAACATAAAATGTCTGCCAAACAAACACTATTGGTTTCAAAGTTTAACGAACCATACAGCTCTATGTATAAGGACTACTTTTAACAATTTACAATGAAGATTTTACACAAAAACATGGAGAACTTTTCAGATGCACAGTTTGGTAACAGATGTTTGATCAAATCTCCCTCAGTTTTTTACAGTATGTGTCTACCTTTTCCAAAAACTGTAGTTAAATAATGTATCTGCCCCGAATGAAAACTCATTGATAACTGCAGAAATAATGGGCTGTCAGCTATGACATGACACATTGACTTACAGAAAATATATTTTGGTTATTGAACTACTAAGTGAAGTGGATTAATAACACCCGGTAACGGAATGACAGTAATGAAATTTCATCATGGGTCCCTGATCTGTACTGCACAGAAAGACATCATTATGGATATGAATGTCATTCTTCTCATTTCACAACTTTTGGACATCACAGACCTACAAAATGTTAACTATTTTCAACATCCATGGTTATCTTGTGTCTGTCGGTGCTCAGTGGGTGAGAACGCAGATTTACAGTCAATGAAAAGAGAGAGGGCTCATTGGTATGTGTCAGAAAAAGGTGGGAGAGGTGACATTAACAGGAGAGTGAGAGAGGCAGAGTGAGAGATAGAGAGAGGGCTCATTGGTACGTGTCAGAAAAAGGTGGGAGAGGTGACATTAACAGGAGAGTGAGAGAGGCAGAGTGAGAGATAGAGAGGGCTCATTGGTACGTGTCAGAAAAAGGTGGGAGAGGTGACATTAACAGGAGAGTGAGAGAGGCAGAGTTAACTCAGGTGACAGAAAAAGGTGGGAGAGGTGACAGGGGAGTGAGAGAGAGTGAGAGATAGAGAGAGGGCTCATTGGTACGTGTCAGAAAAAGGTGGGAGAGGTGACATTAACAGGAGAGTGAGAGAGGCAGAGTGAGAGATAGAGAGGGCTCATTGGTACTCATTGGTATTGGTATGTGCTCAGAAAAAAGGTGGGAGAGGTGACATCAGAAAAAGGTGGGAGAGGTGACATTAACAGGAGAGTGAGAGAGGCAGAGTGAGAGATAGCGAGAGGGAAGGGTTGTCCAGACTGTTTTAACCATTTTGGTTACCAGACAACAGAAAGACAAAACCGTTATGAGCTGAACATAACAGTACGCCAGTGGGATGGAGGACAGTAGCAGGTGACCCAACTGTAGTTTTTGACTATTATGATTTCCCATTGTAGCCAATTCAGTTGCAGTAATTTCGTTACCGATTTTTGGGTAATTCCATTATCAATTTAGTAACAGAATGACAAGTTTTAATTGATCAGTAAAATCACTATAACTACATATATAATTGGTAGGTCAACCTTTACTTGTTACTTCTGTAAAACTTTTATCATCCTCCCTCCTCATGAGGGAGAGAAATTAGGAAATATCTTAAAGATATTTGGAATTTTGGTAACAGAATTGCAAGATACAAGTCAATATTTCTTAAACTTACAGAAGGTAAACTTTTCTCCAAAAGGAAATATGTGTTGATATTAGTTGGCAGGGGTCTTTACTTTTAAGAGTTTTTTTATGGTAGATGTTTTCCTAAGAGCCTTTTTCTAAATTCTAAATTTCTTCTTCAGATTCCCACCCCCCCTCCCTCTCTCGCTTTCCATGTCCCTACTCAATTCAATTCAATTCAATTCAAGGGGCTTTATTGGCATGGGAAACATGTGTTAACATTGCCAAAGCAAGTAAGGTAGATAATATATAAAGTGAAATAAACAATAAAAATTAACAGTAAACATTACACATACAGAAGTTTCAAAACAATAAAGACATTACAAATGTCATATTATATATACAGTGTTTTAACAATGTACAAGTGTTAAAGGACACAAGATAAAATAAATAAGCATAAATATGGGTGTTCTTCACTGGTTGCCCTTTTCTTGTGGCAACAGGTCACAAATATTGCTGCTGTGATGGCACACTGTGGAATTTCACCCAGTAGATATGGGAGTTTTTCTAAATTGGATTTGTTTTCGAATTCTTTGTGGATCTGTGTAATCTGAGGGAAATATGTTTCTCTAATATGGTCATACATTGGGCAGGAGGTTAGGAAGTGCAGCTCAGTTTCCACCTCATTTTGTGGGCAGTGAGCACATAGCCTGTCTTCTCTTGAGAGCCATGTCTGCCTGCGGCCGCCTTTCTCAATAGCAAGGCTATGCTCACTGAGTCTGTACATAGTCAAAGCATTCCTTAATTTTGGGTCAGTCACAGTGGTCAGGTATTCTGCCACTGTGTACTCTCTGTGTAGGGCCAAATAGCATTCTCGTTTGCTCTGTTTTTTTGTTAATTCTTTCCAATGTGTCAAGTAATTATCTTTTTGTTTTCTCATGATTTGGTTGGGTCTAATTGTGCTGTTGTCCTGGGGCTCTGTAGGGTGTGTTTTTGTTTGTGAACAGAGCCCCAGGACCAGCTTGCTTAGGGGACTCTTCTCCAGGTTCATCTCTCTGTAGGTGATGGCTTTGTTGTGGAAGGTTTGGGAATCGCTTTCTTTTAGGTGGGTATAGAATTTAACGGCTCTTTTCTGGATTTTGATAATTAGTGGGTATCGGCCTAATTCTGCTCTGCATGCATTATTTGGTGTTCTACGTTGTACACGGAGGATATTTTTCGCAGAATTCTGTGTGCAGAGTCTCAATTTGGTGTTTGTCCCATTTTGTGAAGTCTTGGTTGGTGAGCGGACCCCAGACCTCACAACCATAAAGGGCAATGGGCTCTATGACTGATTCAAGTATTTTTAGCCAAATCCTAATTGGTATGTTGAAATTTATGTTCCTTTTGATGGTATAGAATGCCCTTCTTGCCTTGTCTCTCTGTCTCCACCCCCACTCTCTCTCCTTCTGCACCTGTAATTTCCTCAGGTCTGGAGTGTAAATGAAGCCACAACACTGCAAGCCTCTTCTCCTGCCAGGTTTATCTGACCACCGCTCTACCTCCTTCCCCCAACCATGGGCACTGGCAGCCAATCTATCAGTTTATCACTGCTACTTCATCACCATGACTCCTGGCAGCTAAATACAAGATTCCAAATCCTGCTACTACACACACACATCTGCAGTATTGTGAAGTGTGGGCGAGCGGTGTGTATCGCGTAAACAGGTGCAGCCTGGGGCAAAGCTCTATAAAGCTGCTGCTCCTCATGGAGAGCCCTGGCTTAGTGTGCACTGCTGGGACCATAGGTGACACGTGTGTGTGTGTGTGTGTGTGTGTGTGTGTGTGTGTGTGTGTGTGTGTGTGTGTGTGTGTGTGTGTGTGTGTGTGTGTGTGTGTGTGTGTGTGTGTGTGTGTGTGTGTGTGTGTGTGTGTGTGTGTGTGTGTGTGTGTGTGTGTGTGTGTGTGTGTGTGTGTGTGTGTGTGTGTGTTACTGAGCATGGTGCTCTAACAATGGAGATGATGCTGCCATGGCCTTTCCATGGGCTAATGTAGAGATCTGACACTAGTCGCCTCAATGTGCAAGGGGTAGAGAGGAGAGAGGAGGAGAGGGGACGATAAGAGAGGAGAGAAGAGGGGTAGAGAGGAGAGAAGAGGAGAGAGGTAGAGAGGAGATAAGAGGAGAGGGGAAGAGAAGAGAGAAGAGGAGAGGGGAAAGAAGAGAGAAGAGGAGTGGAGAGGGGTAGAGAGGAGAGAAGATAAGAGGTGTAGAGAGGAGAGAAGAGTGGAAGAGAGGAGATAAGAGGAGAGGGGAAGAGAAGAGAGAAGAGGAGAGGGGACGAGAAGAGAGGAGAGAAGAGGGGTAGAGAGGAGAGAAGAGGAGAGAGGTATAGAGGAGATAAGAGGAGAGGGGAAGAGAAGAGATAAGAGGAGAGGGGACGAGAAGAGAGGAGAGAAGAGGGGTGAAGAGGAGAGAGGTAGAGAGGAGATAAGAGGAGAGGGGAGGAGAAGAGAGAAGAGGAGAGGGGAAGAGATGAGAGAAGAGGAGAGGGGAAAAGAAGAGAGAAGAGGAGTGGAGAGGGGTAGAGAGGAGAGAAGAGAAGAGGTGTAGAGAGGAGAGAAGAGTGGAAGAGAGGCGAGGAGAGAGGAAGAAGAGAGTGGAAGAGAGAAGAGGAGAAGAGAGGGGAGAAGAGGGGTAGAGAGGAAAGTAGAGGAGAGTGGAAGTGAGGAAAGAAGAGGAGAGTGGAAGTGAGGAGAGAAGAGGAGAGTGGAAAAGAAGAGAGAAGAAGAGAGTGGAAGAGAGGAGAGAAGAAGGGGAGGAAGAGAAGAGAGAAGAGGAGAGTGGTAGAGAGGAGAGAAGAGGAGAGTGGAAGAGAGGAGAGAAGAGAAGGGAGGAAGAGAAGAGAGAAGTGGAGAGTGTTAGATAGGAGAGAAGAGGAGAGGGGTAGAGAAGAGAGTGGAAGAGAGGAATGAAGAGGATAGGGGAAGAGGGGAGAGAAGAGGGGTAGAGAGGAGATAAGAGGAGAGTGGAAGAGAGGGGAGAAGGAGAAGGGACGAGAAGAGAGGAGAGAAGAGGGGTAGAGAGGAGAGAAGAGGAGAGGGGTAGAGAGGAGATAAGAGGAGAGTGGAAGAGGAGAAGAGAGGGGAGAAGAAGAGGAGAGTGGAAGAGAGGAGATGAGAGGAGAGAAGAGGAGGGAGGAAGAGAAGAGAGAAGAGTAGAAGAGAGGAGAGAAGAGGAGGGAGGAAGAGAAGAGAGGAGAGGAGGGAGGAAGAGAAGAGAAGAGAGTGGAAGAGAGGAGGGAAGAGAGGAGAGAAGAGGAGAGGGGTAGAGAGGAGATAAGTGTGGAAGAGAGGAGAGAAGAGGAGAAGAGAGGGGAGAAGAAGAGGAGAGTGGGAGAGAAGAGGAGAGTGGAAGAGAGGAGAGGAGAGGAGAGAAGAGGAGGGAGGAAGAGAAGAGAGAAGAGAGAAGAGTAGAAGAGAGGAGAGAAGAGGAGGGAGGAAGAGAAGAGAGGAGAGGAGGGGGGAAGAGAAGAGAAGAGAGTGGAAGAGAGGAGGGAAGAGAGGAGAGAAGAGGAGAGGGGTAGAGAGGAGATAAGAGTGGAAGAGAGGAGAGAAGAGGAGAAGAGAGGAGAGAAGAAGAGGAGAGTGGGAGAGAAGAGGAGAGTGGAAGAGAGGAGAGAAGAGGAGGGAGAAAGAGAAGAGAGAAGAGAGAAGAGTAGAAGAGAGGAGAGAAGAGTGGAAGAGAGGAGAGAAGAGGAGGGAGGAAGAGAAGAGAAGAGAGTGGAAGAGAGGAGGGAAGAGAGGAGAGAAGAGGAGAGGGGTAGAGAGGAGATAAGAGTGGGAGAGAGGAGAGAAGTGGAGGGAGGAAGAGAAGAGAGGAGAGGAGGGAGGAAGAGAAGAGAGGAGAAGAGAGGAGAGACGGGAGGGAGGGAGAGAAAGAGAGAGAGGGAGAGAAAGAGAAGAGAAGAGAGAAGAGAAGATAAGAGAGGAGAGGAGAGAAGAGAAGAGTGGAAGAGAGGAGAGAAGGAAGAGAAGAGGAGAGTGGAAGAGAGGAGAGGAGAGGAGAGAAGAGGAGGGAGGAAGAGAAGAGAGAAGAGAGAAGAGTAGAAGAGAGGAGAGGAGAGGAGGGAGGAAGAGAAGAGAGGAGAGGAGGGGGGAAGAGAAGAGGAAAGGAGGGAAGAAAGGAGAGAAGAGGAGAGGGGTAGAGAGGAGATAAGAGTGGAAGAGAGGAGAGAAGAGGAGAAGAGAGGAGAGAAGAAGAGGAGAGTGGGAGAGAAGAGGAGAGTGGAAGAGAGGAGAGAAGAGGAGGGAGGAAGAGAAGAGAGAAGAGAGAAGAGAGAAGAGTAGAAGAGAGGAGAGAAGAGTGGAAGAGAGGAGAGAAGAGGAGGGAGGAAGAGAAGAGAAGAGAGTGGAAGAGAGGAGAGAAGAGGAGAGGGGTAGAGAGGAGATAAGAGTGGGAGAGAGGAGAGAAGTGGAGGGAGGAAGAGAAGAGAGGAGAGGAGGGAGGAAGAGAAGAGAGGAGAAGAGAGTAGAGACGGGAGGGAGGGAGGGAGAGAGAGAGAGAGGGAGAGAAAGAGAAGAGAAGAGAAGAGAAGAGAAGAGAAGAGAAGAGAAGAGAAGAGAAGAGAAGAGAAGAGGAGAGTGGAAGAGAGGAGAGAAAAGGAGAGAGGAGAGTGGAAGAGAGGAGAGAAGAGGAGGGATGAAGAGAAGAGAAGAGAGAAGAGAGAAGAGTGGAGGGAAGAGAGGAGAGAAAGGGAGGGAGGAAGAGAAGAGAGGAGAGGAGGGAGGAAGAGAAGAGAGGAGAGAAGGGGAGGGAGGGAGAGAGAGAGAGAGAGAGAGAGAGAGAGAGAGAGAGAGAGAGAGAGAGAGAGAGAGAGAGAAAGGAGAAGAGAAGAGAAGAGGAGAGTGGAAGAGAGGATAGGAAGAGAAGAGAGGAGAGTGGAAGAGAGGAGAGAAGAGGAGGGATGAAGAAAAGAGAGGAGAGAAGAGTAGAAGAGAGGAGAGAGGAGTGGAAGATAAAAAAACATGGAGCTGCAGAGAAGGGAAAGAGGGAGGAGCGGGTGAGGCAGAGCGGATGAGGCAGAGCGGGTGAGGCAGAGCGGGTGAGCAGAACAAGAAATCGAGCGAGTGGGGAAAGAGAGAGATGCCTGGCAAGCCTGCAGATGTCTGGCAGTGATGTTCGAGGCAGGCATGCAGCAGTGTAGAGTGGAGGGAGAAGGAGAGGGAAAGGGAGCGGCGGTGTTATGGCTGCCAGACAGCGGCTAAGTGATTAGGGACGCGCAGCGTAACCCTGCGCCATATTTAGCCACAGCGGGGCGCTGGGGACCCAGTGCTCCCCTTGAGGGCCAGCACCAGATGTTGGGAACTGTTGTGGCACGCATGGTGGAGCAGGGTGGCAGCGGGGTGGCACAGCAAACCTGGGTTCCTGCAAGGATAACAGTTTGTTTACCCCGACCTCCCTCCTCCACAGCGATGGAGACAGAGATAGACACATACAGTACATTCTCTCTTCACCCTCTCCTCTCCCTACAGATGCTACGCTAACAAGTGTCCCCATTAGTAATCCCTACTTCGTCTCCTCCCCCCCCGCCCTCTCTCTCTCTCTCTCTCTCTCTCTCTCTCCATATCTCTCTCTCTCTCTCTCTCTCTCTCTCTCTCTCTCTCTCTCTCTCTCTCTCTCTCTCTCTCTCTCTCTCTCTCTCTCTCTCTCTCTCTCTCTCTCTCTCTCTCTCTCTCTCTCTCGTCTCCCTCTCCAGGATGCTCGGCCAGGGTCTGACCAAGATAAAGTTTTGACTGGCAGGACCATTTGTTTTAATCAGGTGTTTGCAGATGCTTCCCTGACCTCCATTAGTTATAATTTTAATTTAAATTAACCCCCACTACTACCCCAATTAACCCTCCTCCCCCCTTGCGAGTGCACACAACACTCCCAGCATCTGTTCAAGGGGACCGGGGTCGGGTGAGCCGAGTGAGGAGAGTTGGACACAGCGTGACCACAGACGGTGACACTGTTTGGTTCGTTGCCACTGTAGAGAGAGAGGTGGATATCAGGTTGAGTACACACTGACTGTTCCGGGCTCTCCATTTGGCCCCGGGTGGTCTTCTCTTTCTACCTTGTCCCTGAGCACCACTACAGAGGGCTCAGTCTGGGCCAGCGGGAGGGAAAGAGGGAAAGATGGAGAGAAGGTGGGAGGGAGACGGTGAGATGGTGATAATTACACTGTGGTTCATGTCTTAAGCTATCCTTCTTCAGATGAGACTGTATAGGAGCGTAGCCCAGAGCATGCATGGGTTTTCTAGTCTGTGGGGACTATGGTGGGAGAGGCTGTTATTCAGCTGTCCTCCTATACTGGTACAGATGTTGTGTAGGTAGATGGCAGGTGGATTTGTTTATCCTCTCTCCCTGCATCACCAAACAGGCGGGGTACCATCTCCCTCAGCCCCGCATCATTCCAGCTCACCAACCCTGCCTTGAGCACATGATACACTGGCGGGGGGTGCACCATGGCAACTTGGAGACAACACTGGACCCCTTCACTGCCCTCCCCTTCACCTGTGTCCCCTCCCTCAAGTCAAATCTAATCAATCAAATTTTATGGGACAAATACACATGGTTGGCAGATGTTATTGCGAGTGTCGCAAAATGGTCATGCTTCTAGATCCAACATTGTTGCAGTATCTAACAGGTAATATCTAACAATTACACAACAAAACCTAATACACACAATCTAGTAAAGGAATGGGATAAGCATATATAAATATAAAATATATGGGCGAGCAGTGACAGAGCGGCTAAGATGCAATAGATAGTGTAGTATACAGTACATACATATGAGATAAGCAATGTGAGATATGTAAACATTCCAGCAGCCGACCACCCTGCATCCCACTGCTGGCTTGCTTCTGAAGCTAAGCAGGGTTGGTCCTGGTTGGTTCCTGGGAGACCAGGTGGTGTTGGAGGGCCAGTAGGAGGCACTCTTTCCTCTGGTCTAAAAAATATATTCCGATATCCTAGGGAAGTGATTGGGGACACTGCTCTGTGTAGGGTGCTGTCTTTCGGATGCGAAGTTAAATGGGTGTCCTGACTCTCTGAGGTCATTAAAGATCCCATGGTATTTATTGTAAGAGTAGGGATGTTAACCCCAGTGTCCTGGCTAAATTCCCAATGTATTAAAGTGACCAATGATATTACATCGGTAGGTATGTATCCGCCTCTCTGTGCTACTGATGGCTGTTTAACAATCTGATGGCCTTGAGATAGAAGCTGTTTTTCAATCACGTTGTCCCAGCTTTGATGCACCTGTACTGACCCCGCCTTCTGGATGGAAGCGGGGTGAACAGGCAGTGGCTCGGGTGGTTATTGTCCTTGTTGATATATTTTGTCTTCCTGTGACATCAGGTGTTGTAGGTGTCCTGGAGGGAACCAGTGATGAATTGTGCAGACCGCACCACCCTCTCGAGAGCCCTGTGGCTGTGGGCAGTGCAGTTGCCGTACCTGGTGGTGATGCAGCCCGACAGGATGCTCTTGATAGTTCACCTGTAAAAGTTAGTGAGGGTTTTCGGTGACAAGCCAATTTTTTTCAGCCACCTGAGGTTGAAGAGGTGCTGGTGCGCCTTCTTCACCACGTTGTCTGTGTGCGTGGACCATTTCAGATATGTCGGTGATATGTACCAAGGTACTTAAATCTTTCCACCTCCACTGCTGTCCCATCGATGTGGATAGGGGGGTGCTCCCTTGGCTGTTTCCTGACTGCTACTATGGCTGCAAAAAATATATGTTTACTATGGGCACGCAATTACTCCAGCGGGGGCAGTAGACTGCCCTATCCCCAACAGGTTTTAAGCAAAGAAGTAAATGGTACTGTATATAGTGGCTGAGCAAAGGAGTGGTGAATATTCACTGTAAGTAAGAAATAGCTTATCTAAACCCTATAACCCCTGATCCTAGTCTGATAAACCTTGCCTGTCTGGCGAAGCTGGTACATGCTAACTCGTTCATTGGTGGACGAATAGTTTGTTTGTCTCTATGGCCACAATATGCCCTCCTCGTGCCTGTAAAAAAAATACACTTCCTTTTTAATACGTTGACCTACCTGGAAATATTTCCCAGTTTTGGAATCCCAATCAGGGGCTTCCATCGCGCTGGCCACATCCATCGGGGGAACAAATTACAGTGGGGATTAGGATTGGGAGGAATAACCCAATGTTTTATCAGCAAGGCCATGTACCAGCACAGAGCGAGCTGCTTATATTTCAGGTAAACATAATCCAGATTCTGCTCTCTGGGGGTAGATTCAATTAAGATACAGGACAACTTTGTTAATGCGGCCGTATCTTAATACCCCTGCTATGACTGGTAATTAATCTAGGTATAGGGGTGGAGCTAAACCAGGAGCCAGGGAAAGGAACTGAGAAGGATTATACTAGTGCTGTTTCTGCTGTTTCTGCTGTTGCTTCTGTTGCTTCTGTTGCTGATGTTGCTGCTGTTGCTGATGTTGTTGCTATTGCTGATGTTGCTGTTGCTGCTGTTGTTGCTGCTATGGCTACTATGGCTGGGCCTGGCAGAAGACTGTGGAGAAGTGTGTCTGTATTATGTTGATCCTGGGCTCCACTGTGTATGCTGAGTTCCTTTCTGCTGGACATTCCATCAATGTTACAGTCATTGGTATATGTTCTTGATTAAAGGCAACAGAGGCCATTATGAGATGTGTATGCAGTATTAGTTGACCATCAATGGTAGGGAGGGACCCAACACCCTTAACCCCAGGAGTTGGTCATCAGCACAACAACCACCTCACTGAACCTCCAGATAGCCACTCCCATATCCCGTGGACGTGTGATGAGGCGAACAGAGTGACTATGCTCTTCCCTCTGGATGTCAATACAGTATGTACCCACTGGGCACAGAGGTCATTTCAACATCTAGTTTTCATTTAGGTTTGGTTGAGTTGTCAACTAATGTGAATTCGACATGAAATCAACCAAAACATGTTGCCTTGCTATTGGATTAAGGTTAAAAGTAATGTGAAAAAAAGAATTATCTTACATTGATGACTTTTTGCCCAGTGGGTATTGACAGTGACAGGTATTGACAGTGACAGGTATTGACAGTGACAGGTATTGACAGTGACAGGTATTGACAGTGACAGGTATTGACAGTGACAGGTATTGACAGTGACAGGTATTGACAGTGACAGGTATTGACAGTGACAGGTATTGACAGTGACAGGTATTGACAGTGACAGGTATTGACAGTGACAGGTATTGACAGTGACAGGTATTGACAGTGACAGGTATTGACAGTGACAGGTATTGACAGTGACAGGTATTGACAGTGACAGGTATTGACAGTGACAGGTATTGACAGTGACAGGTATTGACAGTGACAGGTATTGACAGTGACAGGTATTGACAGTGACAGGTATTGACAGTGACAGGTATTGACAGTGACAGGTATTGACAGTGACAGGTATTGACAGTGACAGGTATTGACAGTGACAGGTATTGACAGTGACAGGTATTGACAGTGACAGGTATTGACAGTGACAGGTATTGACAGTGACAGGTATTGACAGTGACAGGTATTGACAGTGACAGGTATTGACAGTGACAGGTATTGACAGTGACAGGTATTGACAGTGACCGTCTGGTATTAGAACAGGACATTAAAAGTGGTTCCGTGGAGGGGACAGCTGTGTGGCTCTGTGGACTGAAGCCCTGGTAGACCACAGAGACTCTGAGTCTTATTCAGATGATGTGCTGCAGATGCTTGTCCTTGAAGAAAGGGAATTAGAGGCCGCACCAAGTCAAAGGGAAAGGGGAGGGGGAGAGAAAGCAATAGAGAAATAGTGAGAGAGAGAGAAGATAGGGATAGAGAGGTAACAAAGCAAAGCCCGAGTTATTCACAGGGAGGCTGATGTACGGAGCACTGACTCTGACAAAAGTGTAACCACAGGACGAAGCAGACAATCCCCTCTTCAGGAAACAGAGATCAAAGTGGATTTAAGTAGTCGGGTCTTGTTCCATGCAATTCAACAGCTAGGCATCCAGCTCTACTTTACTTTTTACTCCATGTTGAGTTTCTAGCTCCCAGCGCGAGCGGAGTTAGAGCATCGGAGCTTTGGCACAAGGCTTGAACAGCTTGAACAGCGTTCCCGGGAAGCTTTGTAATTACCATAAAAAAATGAATGTCCTTGGAAAAGCGTGGGATTTTGTTAGAAGGTGATGATGACAAACATTTCTTACAGTGAAAGAATGCTCAATGCTTTTGTTCTCTCAAGGCCTCAAATTCCTCTTAGTGCATACTTAAAACAGTAATTTTGGCCATTTCTAAATGATTGCTCCCTATCTCAAACTTTAAATTGTGATTGGAGCTTCCCTTTTCGCTGTTGTTTTCGTCTTCATCCTAATAGTCCTCATCATCCTCACAGAAGACATATGGACAAACCCTTCAGCCTACTTTTGAACTGTGGTCACATACTGTACGCACTAAAAACGCAGACATTGTCCATGTCCTCATTTACTGAGACATTCTTTCTGTAGCTACAACCTTCTATATGGAAAAGAAAAAGGAAAGATAATATACAGTTGTTCCAATAGGAAGCTATGAGGACAAGTCTCCACTGACATGGAGAAGCAGCAGATTAGACATCTCCAGGGAGAATGAGTGTGTTCACCACCTAATAACAGTTGGGAGAGAGTAAGAGGGTGTACTGTTCGTATTGACAACACGAAAGATAGAGGAGTGGGAGGTTAGAGGCATGCAGTAGGGACACATCTCTGTGCGTAGACAGCAATAAATAGATAGTGAGGGGAAAGACTGATAGAGACAAAGAATAAAGAATGAAGAGAGAATAATCGAGGCATTACGAGAATGCAGAACCACACAGAGGCAGAAAGAAGATGGGAAGGAGAGAGGAGAGGACAGAGGAGATGAGGGAAGAGGGGCAGGGTAATTTATTATTTGTCTTGTTTTTACAAACGCCGTTCTCAGAGACATTCAATTTATTCCCGAGTGCCGGAGCAGCGTCGTCTTGGCATGAGGGGATGTCACGTCAGCACCATGGAGAGACATGCCTGTCCAACAGCATTACAATACCTCAGAGTCCCTACAACCTCCACATGAGACAGGGAGAGAGAGAGAGAGAGAGAGAGAGAGAGAGAGAGAGAGAGAGAGAGAGAGAGAGAGACATGCCTGTCCAACAGCATTACAATACCTCAGAGTCCCTACAACCTCCACATGAGACAGGGAGAGGGGGGGGGGGGCATGCCTGTCCAACAGCATTACAATACATCAGAGTCCCTACAACCTCCACATGAGACAGGGAGAGAGCGAGAGAGATGCCTGTCCAACAGCATTACAATACCTCAGAGTCCCTACAACCTCCACATGAGACAGGGAGAGAGAGAGAGACATGCCTGTCCAACAGCATTACAATATCTCAGAGTCCCTACAACCTCCACATGAGACAGGGAGAGAGAGAGAGACATGCCTGTCCAACAGCATTACAATACCTCAGAGTCCCTACAACCTCCACATGAGACAGGGAGAGAGAGAGAGACATGCCTGTCCAACAGCATTACAATACCTCAGAGTCCCTACAACCTCCACATGAGACAGGAAGAGGGGGGGTAGAGGGAGAGAGAGAGCGATAGAGAGAGGAGAGAGAGAGATGGTCTGGGCCTAAACCACACAAAAACAACACTAGACACTATGGAACACAAAGCTTTTACTATCTCGTCCTGCAATATACGAGGCATGAGGTCATCTGCTTTTGGCCTAAAGAGCAGGAACCCAGACTTCAAAGAAATTGGAAATACATCCTTCAAAAAAACATGGTATTGAGACGGACCCACTGGTTGCCCTCGAAGTTACAGAGAGCTGTTAGTCCCATCCACCAAACTAGAGCAGACCTAACCCACTCTACTAAATGAGTCAAAACAGGAAAATGTTACATCTGGATAGAAATTCATAAGGAAATGATCTCAACCAAGAACAATGTCCTCATGTGTGCTACCTATATCCAGGCAATAGAATCCCCATACTTTAATAAAGACAGCTTCTCCATTCTGGAGGGGGAAATTAATCGTTTCCAGGCCCAGGGACATGTACTAGTCTGTGGCTACCTAAATGCCAGAACTGGACAAAAACCTGACACCCTCAGCACACAGGGGGACAAACACCTACCAGGAGGTGACAGCACACCACTGACACCCCTATCAAATCACAGGAAAATCACACTCTACTTGGGACAGAGCTATGCTCAAAAGCATGAGGCATCAAAGCCAAAGGAACTGAATAATGTTAAGAAATGCTATAGATGGAAGTAAACTAGTATGGAAATCTACCAAAAAAAAACATTTGACAACAACAAATTCGAATCCCTTCTAGATATTGTCCTGGACAAAGTGTTTCACTGTAATAGTGATGGTGTAAACTTAGCAGTAGAAAACCTAAACAGTATATTTGACCTTTGGCCTTGCTTTAACAAAGTTAACCATTTTCACTGTTGCGTCCAAAACGTCTTTCAAGCTGTCAGTCATTCCCTTGGCAGTAAGAGCCTCTTGGTGGATGCTGCAGTGTACCCAAGTGGCGTCGGGAGCAACTGCTTGCACACGCGTTACCACTCCACTATGTCTCCCTGGCATGGCTTTTGCACCATCAGTACAGATACCACCACATCTTGACCACCAAAGTCCATTTGATGTCACAAAGCTGTCCAATACATAAATACATAAAAAATATCCTCTCATGTTGTCCTGGTTTCCAGTGGTTTGCAGAGAGGATGTCTTCCTTAATTGACCCCCCATAAAAGTAATGGACATATACCAGAAGCTGTGCCAGGCCTGACACGTCTATTGACTCATCCAGCTGTAATGCATATAATTCACTGGCTTGTATGCGAAACAGTAATTGTTTCAAAACATTTCCTGCATGTCACTGATGCGTCGTGAAACAGGGCTGTTTGATGGAGTAATTGTCTGTATAGTTTTTTGGGGCCTTTTCCCCCAGCATTGTCCCAGCCATATCTGCGGTAGCAGGAAGAATGAAGTCCTCCACAATAGTATGGGGCTTGTCTGTCCTAGCCCATCAGTAGCTCACCATAAAAGATGCTTCTAGACCCTTCTTATTAATGGTATCTGTTGCTTTTATACATGTCTTACTACTAGAAAGTCATCTTAATTCTCTCTCAAAAAACTCCTGTCGCTTATTTTTAAAATTGCCATATTTTGTTTCAAAATGTCTGTGCAAGAGTGAAGGTTTCATTGAGTTGTGAGATAGTACTTTTACACATATAACACAATGTGGCTTAGGAAAGGCACTACTCCCAATATAAGTTAACCCCAAACCAATGTAGTTCTCATCATATTTGCGCCTCTTCGATGGTCCAACGTCCCTGTCTGTTGTTTTCCAGGGTAAAGGGAGCAGTAGCTTTTCGGATGCATCAGATGTCCATGCTAGCTGGGCTATCAACAAATGTAGAATTACTGATGCTAGCATTGGATGTGCTCATGGAAGCAAAACAACTTGTGTTGTCGACAGTTGCAGGTGTGGTACTGCTGGTAGTAGCAGTACTACCAGTAGAGCTGGTACAGTATGTGTCTCTATGGAGGCAGGCCTTACTTTTTAAGCATTTATACATTTTTGAGCAAACGAAATGAGCAGCAGCTACGTTTGGCTACACATGGACTGTTAGTGGAATTTCCTCGAGAGAGTAAAGGTTCATTTGATTGAATGTTAATTATTTGACAAGGCTACCTGTATTTGACATTGTGCTGTTATTTCGCCGAACACTAGATGGTTTCACTTTATTTTTTGCAGTGAAACAAGGCTATTCTCGTGAGAAAAAAAACTCGCCCATATGTATAGCCGTGTTGGAAAATATAATTGGACTGTTTGAAAATGTGAGGAACATAAAAAAATATATATATATTTTTTTTTAATTTTATATTTTTACAAATTGGAATCACATTTTTATTTGGGGTACGCATACCCCAGTTTGGGAATACCAAGAGTACACAAAAAACTATACATACCTTGGCCTAAGCATCTGCGCCACAGTTAATTTACACAAGGATGTGAACGATCTGAGAGGCATGGCAAGAAGGGCCTTCTATCAAAATAAATATTACATTTGACATACCAATTAGGATCTGGCAAAATAATACTTGAATCATTTATAGAACCCATTGCCCTTTATGGTTGTGAGGTCTGCGGTCTGCTCACCAACCAAGAATTCACAAAATGGGACAATCTGTGAAGATGGCGCTGAAGAGGACGGCTGACGTTTTACATGCTCCTAACCAATTGTGCAAGCATACTTCCAAAGTTGTGGCAAAATGGCTTAAGGACAACAAGTCAAGGTATTGGAGTGGCCATCACAAAGCCCTGACCTCAACCCTATAGAACATTTGTGGGCAGAACTGAAAACCTGTGTATGTGCAAGGAGGCCTACAAGCCTGACTCAGTTACACCAGCTCTGTCAGGAGGAATGGGCCAAAATTCCCCCAACTTATTGTGGGAAGCTTGTGGAAGGCTACCCAAAACGTTTGACCCAAGTTAAATAATTTAAAGGCAATGCAATCAACTACTAATTGAGTGTATGTAACCTTCTGACCCACTGGGAATGTGTTAAAAGCTGAAATAAATCATTCTTTCTACTATTATTATTCACATTCTTAAAAATAAAGTGGTGATCCTAACTGACATAAGACTGGGAATTTTTACTATGATTGAATGTCAGAAATTGTGAAAAACTGAGTTTAAATGTATTTGGCTAAGGTGTATGTAAAATTCTGACTTCAACTGAATATTATAGGCGGTGTCAATGGAAAGCCCACACAATTGTCACTCCAGTCACCTGATTCGTAGACTGTCTTCTCTGCTACCCCACACCAAAGAGGTTCCCAGAGCGCCAAGTCTAGGACCAAAATGTTCCTTAACAACTTCTACCCACAAGCCATAAGACTGCTGAACAATTGATCAAATGGCCACCGGACTACTACACTGACCCCCCCCCCCTGTTTGTTTCGTACACTGCTGTTACTCACTGTTTATTACCTATGCATAGTCACTCACCCCTACCTACATGTACAAATTACCTCAACTAACCTGTAACCCCGCACACTGACTCGGTACCCCTTGTACTGTATATAGCCTCATTATTGTTATGTTATTGTGTGACTTTAAAAAAAAATCTACTTTTGTTTATTTGGTAAATATTTTCTTAACTCTTCTTGAACTGCACTGTTGGTTAAGGGCTTGTAAGTAAGCATTTCACGGTAAGCATGTGAAAAATAAAGTTTGATTTGATTTGAGACTCTGCATGGGACTTCTGCAAAAATATCCCCCATGTACAATTGTAACACCAAATAATGTATGCAGAGCAGAATTAGGCCAATACCCGCTAATTAACAAAATCCAGAAAAGAGCCATTAAATTCTGCTACAACCTAAAAGGAAGTGATTCCTAAACCTTCCATGACAAAGCAATCACCTACAGAGAAAACTGGAGAATAGCCCCCTAAGCAGGCTGGTCCTGTCACTCTGTTCACAAACAGATCTCATAGAGCCCCAGGACCCAACCAAATCATGAGAAAACAAAAATATATTTACTTGACAAATTGGAAACAATTTACTGAAAAACAGAGCAAACTACAATGCTATTCGGCCCTAACCAGAGAGTGCACAGTGGCAGAATACCAGATCATTGTGACTGACCCAAAATTAAGGAAATCTTTGACTATGTATAGACTCAGTGAGAATAGCCTTGCTATTGAGAAAGGCCACCGAAGGCAGACCTGACTCTCAAGAGAAGACAGGCTATGTGCACACTGCTCACAAAATGAGGTGGAAACTGAGCTGCACTTCCTAACCTCTTGCCAAATATATGACCATTTTAGAGACATATATTTCCCTCAGATTACATAGACACACACAAAAAAAGAAGTTTTTTTGATAAACTCCCATATCGATTGGGAGAAATACCTCAGTGTGCAATCAAGCAGCAAGATTTCTGACCTGTTGTCACAAGAAAAGGTCAACCAATGAAGAAACAACACCATTGTTAATACAACCTATATTTATGTTGATTTATTTTCACATTTATACTTTAACTATTTGCACATCATTACAACACTGTATATAGACATAATGTGTAACAGTGTTCGTCTGTTGAATGAAGAAAGTCGGACCGAAATGCAGCGTGTAGGTTATTAATGACTTTAAATGAAAGAACGCGGTACATGAAATAACTCATAAATACAAAAACAACAAATGGAACGTGAAACTAATTACAGCCTATCTGGTGACAACAACATGGAGACAGGAACAAACACCCACAAAATACAAAGCGAAAGTCAGGCTACCTAAATACGGTTCCCAATCAGAGACAACGATAAGCACCTGACTCCAATTGAGAATCGCCTCAGGCAGCCAAGCCTAACAACACCCCTAATCAGCCGCGATCCCAAATATTACAAACCCCAATACGAAACACAACATATAAACCCATGTCACACCCTGGCCTACCCAAACATATAACAAAAACACAAAATACAATGACCAAGGCGTGACAGAGACCCCCCCCCTAAGGTGCGGACTCCCGGACGCACCTCAAGAGCATAGGGAGGGTCCGGGTGGGCGTCTGTCCATGGTGGCGGTTCTGGCTCGGGACTTGGACCCCACTCCATTAATATCCTATTTCCTCCCCTTCGCGTCCTGGGATAATCCACCTTCTCCGCCGACCATGGCCTAATAGTCCTCACCCAGATCCCCACATAACTGAGCAGCAGCTCGGGACAGAGGGGCATCTCAGGACAGAGGGGCATCTCAGGACAGAGGGGCATCTCAGGACAGAGGGGCAGCTCGGGACAGAGGGGCAGCTCGGGACAGAGGGGCAGCTCGGGACAGAGGGGCATCTCAGGATAGAGGGGCATCTCAGGACAGAGGGGCATCTCAGGACAAAGGGGCAGCTCGGGACAGAAACAGCCCGGGACTGAGGGGAAGCCCGGTACTGAGGGGAAGCCCGGTACTGAGGGGAAGCCCAGTACTGAGAGGAAGCCCAGCACTGAGAGGAAGCTCAGGCAGGTAATAGGCTCCAGTAAGTCCTGGCTGGCTGGCGGAACTGGAAGAGTCAGGTTGTCTGGCCGATCTAGAAGATCATGGCTGACTGGCACTTCTGGCGGATCTTGGCAGACTGGCACTTCTGGCGGATCCTGGCAGACTGGCGACGCTGGGCAGACTGGCGGAGCTGGGCAGACTGGCGGTGCTGGGCAGACTGGTGGCACTGGGCAGACTGGTGGCGCTGGCGGCGCTGGGCAGACTGGGAGCACTGGGCAGACTGGGAGCACTGGCGGCGCTGGACAGACAGGAGACTCCGGCAGTGCAGGAGAGGAGAAAGGCTCTGGCTGCGCTAAACAGGCGGGAGACTCCGGCAGCGCAGGAGAGGAGAAAAGCGCTGGCTGCACTGAACAGGCGAGGCGCACTGGAGGCCTGGTGCGTGGTGCTGGAACTGGTGGTACTGGATCGAGGACACGCACAGGAATCCTGGTGCGGGGAGCTGCTATCGGAGGACTGGTGTGTGGAGGTGGCACAGGATGGGCTAGACCGTGAAGGCGTACTGGAGATCTTGAGAGCAGTGTAGGCACAGGACGTGCAAGGCTAGGGATGTGCACAGGAGGCCTGGTGCATGAGGCTGGCACCAACTTCACCAGCCGACTAACACGCACCTCAGGTTGAGTATAGAGCGCTAACTCAGGTGCTATCAAATCCCCGACACAATCCGTCGGACGAATATTATATCTATAGCACCAAGCTAGCAACTCCCTCATACTCTCCACTCCACTTTCCCCATTAACTCCTTCACAGTCTCTGCTTCGCTCACCTCTAACACTGGCTCTAGTCTTCTCCTTGGCTCCTCACGATGAACAAGGAGAGTTGGCTCAGGTCTATCTCCTGACTCAGCCATACTCTCCCTAAGCACCCCCCCCCCAATAATTTTTTTGGGGTGACTTTCGGTTTTCGCTCTGCGCCTCCGTGCTTTCCTTTTCGACTCCATTCGTCTATAGCCCTCCTCGCACTGCTGAAGCGAATCCCAGGCGGGCTCCTGCACTCGCTCTGGGTCGGCTGCCCACCTGTCGATTTCTTCCCACGTCGTATACTCCATGCCTATACCGTCCATAACGTCCTCCTTTAGCTCCTGCCAGTTCACACCCTGCTCGGTCCGGTGAGTGGTGGTGGGTGTTTCTGTAACGGCATTAGTCTGTTGAATGAAGAAAGTCGGACCGAAATGCAGCGTGTAGGTTACTCATGACTTTAAATGAAAGAACGCGGTACATGAAATAACTCATAAATACAAAAACAACAAACGGAACGTGAAACTAATTACAGCCTATCTGGTGACAACAACACAGAGACAGGAACAAACACCCACAAAATACAAAGCATCGCCTTAGGCAGCCAAGCCTAACTACACCCCTAATCAGCCGCGATCCCAAATATTACAAACCCCAATACGAAACACAACATATAAACCCATGTCACACCCTGGCCTACCAAAACATATAACAAAAACACAAAATACAATGACCAAGGCGTGACATAATGTGACATTTGAAATTTGAAACAATTTTTTTTAAATTATTTACTCACTTCTGTGAGTGTAAGGTTTACTGTTCATTTTTTATTGTTCATTTCACTTTTGAATATTATCTATTTCACTTGCTTTGCAATGTAAACATATGTTTGTCATGCAAATAAAGCCCTATAAATAGAGAGAGAGACAGAGAGGGAGAGAGACAGAGAGAGAGAGAGAGAGAGAGAGAGAGAGAGAGAGAGAGAGAGAGAGAGAGAGAGAGAGAGAGAGAGAGAGAGAGAGAGAGAGAGAGAGAGAGAGAGAGAGAGAGAGAGAGAGAGAGAGAGAGAGAGAGAGAGAGAGAGAGAGAGAGAGAGAGACAGAGAGACAGAGAGACAGATAGAGAGACACAGAGAGAGAGAGAGACAGAGAGAGAGAGACAGAGAGAGAGAGAGAGAGAGAGAGAGAGCGCTGTCCATCTTCTCATTTATCTCCAGCCCTCTAGGAGTACGACCAGACCCCCAGGAGTAAGATCCAGGAGTAACCCCAATCAGTAGGAACAGAACCTCATCAGTAAGACCAGAAACCCATCAGTAAGACCAGACACCCATCAGTGAGCTCAGACACCCATCAGTAAGCTCAGACACCCATCAGTAAGAACAGGCACCCGTCAGTAAGCTCAGACATCCATCAGTTTGACCAGACACCCATCAGTAAGAACAGACACCCATCAGTAAGCTCAGACACCCAACAGTTTGATCAGACACCCATCAGTAAGAACAGACACCCATCAGTTTGATCAGACACCCATCAGTAAGAACAGACACCCGTCAGTAAGACCAGACACCCATCAGTAAGTACAGACACCCATCAGTAAGAACAGACACCCATCAGTAAGACCAGACACCCATCAGTAAGAACAGACACCCATCAGTAAAACCAGACACCCATCAGTAAGAACAGACACCCAACAGTTTGACCAGACACCCATCAGTAAGACCAGGCACCCATCAGTTTGACCAGACACCCATCAGTAAGAACAGACACCCATCAGTAAGAACAGACACCCATCAGTAAGAACAGACACCCATCAGTAAGACCAGACACCCATCAGTAAGAACAGACACCCATCAGTTTGATCAGACACCCATCAGTAAGAACAGACACCCGTCAGTAAGACCAGACACCCATCAGTAAGAACAGACACCCATCAGTAAGAACACACACCCATCAGTAAAACCAGACACCCATCAGTAAGAACAGACACCCATCAGTTTGACCAGACACCCAACAGTTTGACCAGACACCCATCAGTAAGACCAGGCACCCATCAGTTTGACCAGACACCCATCAGTAAGAACAGACACCCATCAGTAAGAACAGACACCCATCAGTAAGAACAGACACCCATCAGTAAGACCAGACACCCATCAGTAAGAACAGACACCCATCAGTAAGAACAGACACCCATCAGTAAGAACAGACACCCATCAGTAAGCTCAGACACCCATCAGTAAGGCCAGACACCCATCAGTAAGAACAGACACCCATCAGTAAGAACAGACACCCATCAGTAAGAACAGACACCCATCAGTAAGAACAGACACCCATCAGTAAGGCCAGACACCCATCAGTTTGACCAGATACCCATCAGTTTGACCAGACACCCATCAGTTTGATCAGACACCCATCAGTAAGAACAGACATCCATCAGTTTGATCAGACACCCATCAGTAAGACCAGACACCCATCAGTTTGACCAGACACCCATCAGTAAGACCAGACACCCATCAGTAAGAACAGACACCCAACAGTTTGACCAGACACCCATCAGTAAGAACAGACATCCATCAGTTTGATCAGACACCCATCAGTAAGACCAGACACCCGTCAGTAAGCTCAGACACCCAAACGTAAGCTCAGACACCCATCAGTTTGACCAGACACCCATCAATAAGACCAGACACCCATCAGTAAGACCAGACACCCATCAGTAAGACCAGGAACCCATCAGTAAGACCAGACACCCATCAGTAAGACCAGACACCCATCAGTAAGACCAGACACCCATCAGTAAGACCAGACACCCATCAGTAAGAACAGACACCCATCAGTTTGACCAGATACCCATCAATAAGACCAGACACCCATCAGTAAGACCAGACACCCATCAGTAAGACCAGACACCCATCAGTAAGACCAGACACCCATCAGTAAGAACAGACATCCATCAGTAAGACCAGACACCCATCAGTTTGACCAGATACCCATCAGTAAGACCAGACACCCACCAGTAAGCTCAGACACCCATCAGTAAGAACAGACACCCATCAGTTTGATCAAACACCCACCAAGACCAGAACCCCAGGGGTAAATCCAGACCCCCAGGAGTAAGATCCTAGGAGTAAGACCAGACCCCCAGGAGTAAAACCAGACCCCCAGGAGTAAGATCCCCAGGAGTAAAACCAGACCCCAGGAGTAAGATCAGACCCCGAGGTTAAGACTAGATCCCCAGGAGTAAGACCAGATCCCCAGTGTGACAGGCTTTCAGAGTCTACCATCTCCCCAGGAGAGAGAGATGGTCCTCCCTGGTTGACAGTCACACATCCTCTCCAATCCTACCCCTTTCCCATAGAAAGAGAGAGTGAGAGAGACCAGTACCCCTCTGTGACAACCGATCAAGGTCTCTCCAACTCCCCAGGAGTTAAATGAATCCCCCAGTGAGATAGCTTCACAGTCTCCATACAGTCTTCCTCCCATGGTCCTCTATGCATGACATCTCGTGTCTGTCCAACCACTCAGGAGACAGAGAGCAGTGGGGGGGTGACTCTCTCCAGGAGCACCTCAACAACTCTGAAGAAAAAGAGGATAACAAACAGGGCCTTAACCTGAAGAGGTGATGGGGGTTCCCTTCCCCCTTCCTGCTAAATTAAACCAAGATAGAGGAATTCATTAAAAATCTAAGCCCCCCCTCCCCCTCTTTCACCATCCTCTCCTTCCTCCCGAACTGCTACCATCCTGTAATCCGACAGATTAATGGCAGAGCATGAAATGTGGCGTTTGCGTTGACAAAAGTTACACGTCAGGGGAGGGGTTGGAGGGCTTTGGTGGGGTGGATTACGCCGTACAGACCCCTTAATGCCAGCATCATTTGATGGAGCTGCCAATTTGCTGCGTGCGCACTCCTCCCGCCAAAGCCGTCTTTGCGGCTCACTTCTGAGGAAGTTTAAGTTGGACCGGCTGAGAGCCTTGTTCGGGGGAGGGGCTGTTGTCACATTTGTACTAAAGCCCCCCACCTACCACAACCTCCCACCCCCCAGATGACTGTCACAGCACCCATGTCCCCCTCACATAGTGTGGCAGTCAGGTAGGAATTTTCAACCAGTTTCCAAAAAGTACATTTCAAAAAGACCCCAAGACCCTTCACCCATAGGCCAGGAGATGGAGCTCAACCAGATGTAAAAGGTAGCATGTACAGCATAACACGTATATTGTGACTTTGGTGGGAGCTTCTGAGGTCACTGTAATTCCTAACTTGCCTATAGCAGGAACATGCTTGTCTCAAATCATCTGCAAAGACACACACACCTGTCATCATTCTCTGTGAATGGGGAGGAGGGGTGCACATCCAATCAAACCAGTGTAGACTTGTCCCATTGCCCGCCACATCCTCCCCCCCTCCTTGAAATAATACTCATAATTCGAGGGGAGGGGGTCGCTCTTTAGCATCATTCAAAAGACATATCCAAACTATCGCTCAAAGTGACAGAGGTAGGCACTGGGGGTGAGCCCCAAAACAATCCCGCTCATTCACACATCTCTGCAGCATTCTTCCACCCACCCCCCCCACCCTCATCCAATTAATCCCAGCAAAACATGTCTGATTGAATCTTTTCAAGCAAATCCTTCGCAATGGCTTTTGTTGGTTCACTCCTTGTCAACATCCATTAAAGTATGTTTGTAATTCTCAGGAAGTGGCCATCTTTACAAAATATGGAGCAGAAAGAAAGAAGGGAGGAGAAAAGGAAACCAAAACCTCTGGCGCAGACTGATCCCAATGTCTTCAACTTTAATCAACTGTACGTTGACCGCTTGACATCTCTCTCTCTATCGCTCTCTATCCCTTTCTCTCTCCCTCTCTCTCTATAATAATGGGCTGTTTGGAATGCAGGAGGCAAGCTCCACATCAATCATTCGTGCCAGTCCCCCCCCCCACCTCCCTCCCACCCCCTTCCCGCTGCAATAAATATGCAAATGAGCTGAAGCCAGTCGCTGGTAATTTCAAGCTCGGCTCACTAGTGGTAAAATAGGACACAAATGTATTAATTGCTGGCGGCCGAAGGAATCCCATTTCTGTGGGCATTGATTACAAAGGAGGCATGAGTGATTTCGGAGGGGGGGTCTGGGGGGCTGATGGGTGCAAAATCCATTTATGAAGATTGGGGGTGGCATGGGATGGGGTGAGTTATTCACAATAACCCAACCCAGATATCTTACAGAGGCTTTACCAAACAGTGGTACCTTCATGGCCCAGTTAGGACTCCTTCATGACCCAGTTAGACATCTAAATCTAGACTGTGTGCTCACTGACCAGGATGGGCAACCTTCATCCAAATACAGACATACAAGAGCATGCATATGCTTACACACACACACACACACACACACACACACACGCGCGCGCGCACGCACGCACGCACGCACGCACGCACGCACGCACGCACGCACACACACACACACACACACACCCACACCCACACCCACAACACTTTTACATGTTTACATGTACGTGTGTGTCCTACATGGGCAGTGGGCATACACACTCCACTGTGTGCCCACACACTCCACTGTGTGCCCACACACTCCACTGTGTGCCCCCCACCTTCCCCTCCCACAGTAAACAGCGACCTGGGTACGCTCAATACACAGCTGCCTCTGCTAATGTGAGATTATGTCGCGTGGAGACCCAATTATCCACCATTGATCCCAAACAACTCCTAATGGCTCACAGAGCAGCAATGCGCAGAGAGGTACTAGGACCCACTTGGGTGCTTCCGTATGTACACACATGCAAATTCTAGTGGGAGACGAGGTGCTCAAGGTGAAGGTGAACCCTTTCTTTCTGCTGGGTCAGATTTAGGAGTGATTGGGCATGTGTGCGTGCGTGTGTGTGTGCGTGCATGCAAGCATATTTTTGCAGGGTGCGGGGGTGGATTGGGGGGCTTCCCGGATTAGTATAGAGACAAACTGGTCATTAAACACAACACAGAGAGATTCAAAAACCCAACCTGATGAACCTTCAATACTAGTAAGCTACTTCACTTTGTTTCAGTAATTAATCCTAATGTGCTTTGTCTCCAGACAGACATTTTCATAGGGGCTTGCCAAGCATTCGAGATTGCCAATTGAGCAATGACAACAACATTGACAAAAGCAACAAGCTTAACATCAGTTAGGCACTTTGTCTGTGAGTGTGCATGTGCATGTGTGCACGCAAGCTGCAAATACCTGAAAAGCCCCATCGTTTCACAGCCCGGGCTGTATATGCATGGCCAAGCTGAGCCAGAAGTTGAATAAAAAACACCACAATAAAATAACAGCCTGGTCCAACATGGCTGCAGTCCAAGGAATCCCATCTCCCATAAATTACGGCCGTAAACTTTTCCCGCCGTGCGGGCTAATTAATTCCTGTACTATACACAAAAGGAAATGCTGGGTGACAAATGGGAGCAGGACTTGAAAGCTGCCAGGTCTGCAAAACATTTTCTACTCCGATTCATAAGCAATTTTGTAGTAAATCATCAACCAGAACTGGCTACTTTGGGAGGCAGTGTGGCTGAGGCAGCGTGTGCACAGAACCGTTTTGGAGGCAGGAGGGAGAGAAGGAGGGTGTGTGGTAAATGGACAAACAGAGAAAACAATGGACAAATAATAGTCAAAATACATGTTTGTCATTTAGCAGATACTCTTATCCAGAGCAATTAGGGTTAAATGCCTTGCTCAAGAGCACATAGACAGATTTTTTACCTAGTCAGCTCCGAGGTTCAAACCAGGTACATTTCAGTTACTGGCCCAACTCTCTTAACCGCTAGGCTACCTGCCACCCCAAAACAAGCCTGTAAGGTTGTGTATGAGAGACTATGAACACAGTTATAATTGCTTTCTTTTTCTCTTTCCAGACATGTTTCTATAGACTAGATATTGATTTTTAAAAATTATGAAGGAAGCTGTGCAAGGCACCTGACAACCACATGGTTCCAGCCTTCCCCTGTGCCAACAATAAGCAAGGAGCATTCCAGTATTTTAAATATCTATTGGACTTGGGCCTACAACAACAAATAATTTATAACCAGCTCCTATAGCGAATGATGGAGGGCAGTATCTAACTCAGGTGGAAAGCTCACTTTGGGCCGGCATTAATCTGGTGCTGAAGCCAATGCAAATATATGGGAGGTGATGGACAGCTAGTGAACTGCTTTACACCAGCTCTGGAAATTAGCCTCATTGCTTGACACAGGCCTTTATCAATGTCTCTGGAATGGGACTTATCTGAATGGGACTGAGGCACTCAGTGGACAAGACAGTGACAGAGTGGGTAGACTCACAGCCATGGCTCAAAGACTCATTACATACATTACATCAGGGTTTAAGGTATTTTCATTCAGATGGGACCTTAAAAATACTAATTGGATTATAAATGCTTTCCTTTTCATAAAATGGTAGTTTTTTTCTTCAGTTTCGTTGTGCATGCTCATCATCTACACCCCATTGCCATGGTCACTGTTTAACTATATTCAGTTTGGGCAAAACAACGTTAGTATCAACAAACATGGTGACAAACAAACAGCAATTTCAATAAACAGCTTCTTGGTGGAGCAGCTTTTTATAACATTGATCACAGCTTTTTATAACATTGATCACAGATTTTTATAACATCGATCACAGCTTTTCATAACATCGATCACAGCTGATTATGACACTGATTACAGCTTTTTATAACATTGTTACAGCTGTTTATAATATGGATAACAGATTTTAATAACATTGAATACAGCTGTTTATATAATTGATCACAACTTTTGATAAAGTTCATCACGGCTGCTTATTACATTGATTACAGCTGTCAATAACAATGATTACAGCTGTCAATAACAATGATTACAGCTGTCAATAACAATGATTACAGCTGTCAATAACAATGATTACAGCTGTCAATAACAATGATTACAGCTGTCAATAACAATGATTACAGCTGTCAATAACAATGATTACAGCTGTCAATAACAATGATTACAGCTGTCAATAACAATGATTACAGCTGTCAATAACAATGATTACAGCTGTCAATAACAATGATTACAGCTGTCAATAACAATGATTACAGCTGTCAATAACAATGATTACAGCTGTCAATAACAATGATTACAGCTGTCAATAACAATGATTACAGCTGTCAATAACAATGATTACAGCTGTCAATAACAATGATTACAGCTGTCAATAACAATGATTACAGCTGTCAATAACAATGATTACAGCTGTCAATAACAATGATTACAGCTGTCAATAACAATGATTACAGCTGTCAATAACAATGATTACAGCTGTCAATAACAATGATTACAGCTGTCAATAACAATGATTACAGCTTTTTATAACATTGATCACAGCTTTTTATAACATTGATCACAGATTTTTATAACATCGATCACAGCTTTTCATAACATCGATCACAGCTGATTATGACACTGATTACAGCTTTTTATAACATTGTTACAGCTGTTTATAATATGGATAACAGATTTTAATAACATTGAATACAGCTGTTTATATAATTGATCACAACTTTTGATAAAGTTCATCACGGCTGCTTATTACATTGATTACAGCTGTCAATAACAATGATTACAGCTGTCAATAACAATGATTACAGCTGTCAATAACAATGATTACAGCTGTCAATAACAATGATTACAGCTGTCAATAACAATGATTACAGCTGTCAATAACAATGATTACAGCTGTCAATAACAATGATTACAGCTGTCAATAACAATGATTACAGCTGTCAATAACAATGATTACAGCTGTCAATAACAATGATTACAGCTGTCAATAACAATGATTACAGCTGTCAATAACAATGATTACAGCTGTCAATAACAATGATTACAGCTGTCAATAACAATGATTACAGGATTTATACAATTGATCAAAGCTGTTTATAACATTGACCACAGCTGTTTATAACATTGATCACAGCTATTCATAACATTGATCATTGCTATTTCTAACATCTATTTCAGCTTTTTATAAGATTGATCACCGATTTCTATAACAATGGTCACAGATTTTAATAACATTGATCCGTTTAATAAATCGATCACATATATATAACATAGATTACAGCTGTTTATAACATTGATCACAGTTTTTTTAAACATTGATCACAGCTGCTAATAATGTTGATTACAGCTATTTATAAAATTGATTGCAGCTTTATATAACATTGATCACAACTTTTTATCAAATATGTCACAGATTTTTGTTGTAAATCACAACTATTTATAACAATGATCATAGCTGTTTATAACATTGATCACAGCTTTTTAAAACATTGTTCACAGTTTTTATAACATTGATAAAAACTTTACAGGGGAGAGGAGGAGGATGAATGAGCCAATTGTAAACTGGGGATTATTTGGTGACCATGATGGTTTGAGGGCTAGATTGGGAATTTAGCCAGAACACCAGGGTTATTAACACCCCTAATCTTATGATAAGTGCCATGGGATCTTTAATGACCTCAGAGAGTCAGGACACCCATTTAACATCCCATCCAAATGACGGCACCCTACAGAGGATAGTGTCCCCAATCAGTGCCCTGGGGTATTGGGATATTTTTTAGACTAGAGGAAAGAGTGCCTCCTATTGACCCTCCAACACCACTTCCTTCACCATCTGGTCTCCCATCCAGTGACTGACCAGGACCAAACCTGCTTCGCTTCAGAAGCAAGCCAGCAGTGGCATGCAGGGTGGTATGCTGCTGGCATAACACAACATAACATTGTAACATTCATCTTAACTTTTTATGAAATTGATCACAGCTTTTTACAACAATGATGACAGCTTTTTATAACATTGATCAAAGATGTTAATAACATTGATCACAGTTGTTTAAAACATTGATGACAGCTTTTTATAACATTGATCAAAGATGTTAATAACATTGATCACAGTTGTTTAAAACATTGATGACAGCTTTTTATAACATTGATCAAAGATGTTAATAACATTGATCACATTTGTTTATAACATTGATCACAGCTGTTTATAATATAACTTTGATCACAGCTTTTAATAACCTTGATCACAGCTTTTAATATCATTAATCACAGCTGTTTATAACATTGATCATAGCTAATTATAACATTGACCATAGATGTTAATAACATTGATCACAGCTTTTGACAACATCTCCGCCCCGCTGATCCTCAACACTGGGGCCCCACAAGGGTGCGTTCTGAGCCCTCTCCTGTACTCCCTGTTCAACCACGACTGCGTGGCCACGCACGCCTCCAACTCAATCATCAAGTTTGCGGACGACACAACAGTGGTAGGCTTGATTACCAACAACGACGAGACGGCCTACAGGGAGGAGGTGAGGGCCCTCGGAGTGTGGTGTCAGGAAAATAACCTCACACTCAACATCAACAAAACTAAGGAGATGATTGTGAACTTCAGGAAACAGCAGAGGGAACACTCCCCTATCCACATCGATGGGACAGTAGTGGAGAGGGTAGTAAGTTTTAAGTTCCTCGGCGTACACATCACAGACAAACTGAATTGGTCCACCCACACAGACAGCATCGTGGAGAAGGCGCAACAGCGCCTCGTCAACCTCAGGAGGCTGAAGAAATTTGGCTTGTCACCAAAAGCACTCACAAACTTCTACTAATGCACAATCTAGAGCATCCTGTCGGGCTGTATCACCGCCTGGTACGGCAACTGCTCCGCCCACAACCGTAAGGCTCTCCAGAGGGTAGTGAGGTCTGCACAATGCAACACCGGGGGCAAGCTACCTGCCCTCCAGGACACCTACACCACCCGATGTCACAGGAAGGCCATGAAGATCATCAAGGACAACAACCACCCGAGCCACTGCCTGTTCACCCCGCTATCATCCAGAAGGTGAGGTCAGTACAGGTGCATCAAAGCTGTGACTGAGAGACTGAAAAACAGCTTGTATCTCAAGGCCATCAGACTGTTAAACAGCCACCACTAACATTGAGTGGCTGCTGCCAACACACTGACTCAACTCCAGCCACTTTAATAATGGGAATTGATGGGAATTGATGTAAAATATATCACTAGCCACTTTAATCAATGCTACTTAATATAATGTTTACATACCCTACATTATTCATCCCATATGTATACGTATATACTGTACTCTATATCATCTACTGCATCTTTATGTAATACATGTATCACTTGCCACTTTAAACTATGCCACTTTGTTTACATACCCTACATTACTCATCTCATATGTATATACTGTACTCGATACCATCTACTGCATCTTGCCTATGCCGCTCTGTACCATCGCTCATTCATATATCTTTATGTACATATTCTTTATCCCTTTACACTTGTGTGTATAAGGTAGTAGTTTTGGAATTGTTCGTTAGATTACTCGTTGGTTATTACTGCATTGTCGGAACTAGAAGCACAAGCATTTCGCTACACTCGCATTAACATCTGCTAACCATGTGTATGTGACAAATATATTTCATTTGATTTGATTTGATAACATTGATCACAGCTTTTGATAACATTCATCACGGCTGTTTATAACATTAATCACAGCTGTTTATAATATTGATCGCAGCTTTTCATAACATTGATCACAGATTTTTATGACATTGATCACAGCTGTTAATAACATTGATCACAGCTGTTTATAAGATTGATCACAGCTGTTTATAACATTGATTACAGCTGTTTATAAGATTGATCACAGCTGTTAATAACATTGATCACAGCTGTTTATAAGATTGATCACAGCTGTTAATAACATTGATCACAGCTGTTTATAAGATTGATCACAGCTGTTAATAACATTGATCACAGCTGTTTATAAGATTGATCACAGCTGTTTATAACATTGATTACCGCTGTTTTGAACATTTGTCACATCGTTTTTGTAACGGTGTTCTTCGTTTGTCAAAAGAGAGTCGGACCGAAATGCAGCGTGGTTGTTACTCATGTTCTTTAATGAATGAAATGACGATACATGAAAATAACGTAATATACAAAAACAACAAAACGGAACGTGAAACCTAATTACAGCCTATCTGGTGAACACTACACAGAGACAGGAACAATCACCCACGAAATACACAGTGAAACCCAGGCTACCTAAATACGGTTCCCAATCAGAGACAACGAGAATCACCTGACTCTGATTGAGAACCACCTCAGGCAGCCAAGCCTATACAACACCCCTACTCAGCCGCGATCCCAAATACTACAAACCCCAATACGAAAATACAATAACCCCATGTCACACCCTGGCCTGAACAAATAATTAAAGAAAACACAAAATACTAAGACCAAGGCGTAACAGTTTTATAACATTGATCGCAGATTTTTACAACATTCACAATGGCTATTTATAAAATTGATTAGAGCGGTTTTTAATATTGATCACAGGTGTTTACAACATTGATTACAGCTGTTTATAACATTGATCATAGCTTATTATAACATTGATCACAGCTTTCTTTAACATTGATCACAGATTTTTATGACATTGATCTCAGCTGTTTATAACATTGATAACATCTGTTTATAACATTGATTATATTTGTTTTTATAATTGAACACAGCTTTTATAACACTGATCACAGCTTTTCATAACATTGATCACAGCTTATTATAACATTGATAACAGCTTTTTATTACATCGCGGCTGTTTATTAAGTTGATTACAGCTGTTTATAACATTGATTACAGCTGTTTTGAACATTTGTCACATCTTTTTATAACATTTATAATGGCTATTGATTCGAGCGGTTTTAATATTGATCACAGGTGTTTACAACATTGATCACAGGTGTTTATACCATTGATCACAGATTTTTATAACATTGATCACAGTTGTTTATAAGTTTGATTTCGGCTGTTTATAACATTTATTACAGCTTTCTAAAACATTGATCACAGCTTTTTATAACATTAATAACAGCTGTTTATAACATTGATCACATCTGTTTATAACACTGATCACAGCTGTTAATAATGTTGATCACATCTTTTAATAACAATAATCATAGCTTTTTTTAACATTGATCACAGTATTTTATAACATTCATAACAGCTGTTTTTTTACATTGATTACATCTGTTTATAACATTGATCATAGCTGTTTTTAGCATTGACTACAGCTGTTTATAACATTGATCACAGCTGTTTTTAGCATTGACTACAGCTGTTTTTTACATTGATTACATCTGTTTATAACATTGATCATAGCTGTTTTTAGCATTGACTACAGCTGTTTATAACATTGATCACAGCTGTTTTTAGCATTGACTACAGCTGTTTATAACATTGATCATAGCTGTTTTTAGCATTGACTACAGTTGTTTATAACATTGATCATAGCTGTTTTTAGCATTGACTACAGCTGTTTATAACATTGATCACAGCTGTTTTTAGCATTGACTACAGCTGTTTTTTACATTGATTACATCTGTTTATAACATTGATCATAGCTGTTTTTAGCATTGACTACAGCTGTTTATAACATTGATCACAGCTGTTTTTAGCATTGACTACAGCTGTTTTTAACATTGACTACAGCTGTTTATAACATTGATCACAGCTGTTTTTAACATTGACTACAGCTGTTTATAACATTGATCACAGCTGTTTTTAGCATTGACTACAACTGTTTATAACATTGATTACAGCAGTTTATAACATTGATCACAGCTGTTTATAACATTGACTACAGCTGTTTATAACATTGATCACAGCTGTTTTTAGCATTGACTACAGCTGTTTATAACATTGATCACAGCTGTTTTTAGCATTGACTACAGCTGTTTTTAACATTGATTACAGCAGTTTATAACATTGATCACAGGTTATTATAACACTGATCACAGTTGTTAATAACATTGATTACAGCTTATGATAACATTGATAACAGCTTTTTATTACATTCATCACGGCTGTTTATTGCGTTGATTACAGCTGTTTATAACATTGATTGCAGCTGTTTTGAACATTTGTCACATCTTTTTATAACACTGGAAAGCATTGCCTTTGAGTAGGTCCGTTATCTGGTTAACTTGTAAACAGGCCTGACAGACAGTGAATTCATTGAATATAAAGCAGTTGAATAGAATGGCCACTGGTTCTACCTAACCCCCCTCCATGGCCCCCTAGCCTCTAAAAATCCTGATCTCCTATCGCCGACACGGTGACTCCTGGCCTGGGTTGAGGTCTTGCCCTTCAGGCCCCTGTTGTTGTGTTTCCCAGCCAGACCCCACAGTGATCCCAAGTGCTTCTCCACCAGGTCTCCTGGACCTCTCCACATTCATCAGCCAGGATGGGGGGAAGCAGCTGAATCCAGATGTGATCACAGACTCGAGTGGCTCCGACACACACATAATGCCTGTAATTGAAATAAACAAACACTGCAATGCAAAATAACACATCGACACAAATCACACATCAAGAGTGAGACGTCTGTGTCACTGCCTGAGCATAGGCTTTTCACCCCCCACTCCTCACACCCCTTTGCAAAATAACACTAGACAAAGGGTCCTACAGCCCCTTTTAGAAAAGCTCATGAATATCTCTCCATAGTGGTAGCCAGCCATGTTTAACTCAATTATGCCCATTGGCAGAATGGCCTGGAACAAAAGCCTGCACACCCACTATTTCTCCAGGAACAGATTGTTTTTGCCTACCCATGTTTTAGACAGTGAATGTAGGCCCAAACCAACTCAATGGACTCCAGACCACCAACAGACCCTTCACCACACACAGAAATACTCCAGCAACAGTGAGGAATATCAAGGTGGAACTGCTTCCATTCATCTTACAGGCCTCCACCTGACTTGAACTTTAATGAATTATTTTTCATGTACAGTAATTCTGGAAGCCAATCTATTCCATTATAAAGTTTGGCAGGAGTGGTATATTTTTTGGGGGAATTGGAGTCTAATTAATTTCTAATGAACTACATGGCTAATCCACTCTGTAAAGGTGCTGCTGAAGCTGAGAAGGGGTGTGACGGGGAGGTCTAATTTTACCGTCACACCCACTTATTTCACACACTACGCATGTTGTTATCCAACTTATCGCTAGTCAACAAACCATCTACATAAGGCTCACCGCCAGTCAACAAACCATCTACATAGGCTTACCGCCAGTCAACAAACCATCTACATAGGCTCACCAACAGTCAACAAACCATCTACATAGGCTCACCGCCAGTCAACAAACCATCTACATAGGCTCACCAACAGTCAACAAACCATCTACATAGGCTCACCGCCAGTCAACAAACCATCTACATAGGCTCACCAACAGTCAACAAACCATCTGCATAGGCTCACCAACAGTCAACAAACCATCTACATAGGCTCACCGCCAGTCAACAAACCATCTACATAGGCTTACCGCCAGTCAACAAACCATCTGCATAGGCTCACCGCCAGTCTACAAACCATCTGCATAGGCTTACCGCCAGTCAACAAACCATCTGCATAGGCTCACCGCCAGTCTACAAACCATCTGCATAGGCTTACCGCCAGTCTACAAACCATCTGCATAGGCTTACCACCAGTCTACAAACCATCTACATAGGCTCACCGCCAGTCAACAAACCATCTGCATAGGCTTACCGCCAGTCAACAAACCATCTGCATAGGCTTACCACCAGTCTACAAACCATCTACATAGGCTCACCGCCAGTCTACAAACCATCTGCATAGGCTTACCACCAGTCTACTAACCATCTACATAGGCTCACCGCCAGTCAAAAAACCATCTACATAGGCTCACCGCCAGTCTACAAACCATCTGCATAGGCTTACCACCAGTCTACAAACCATCTACATAGGCTCACCGCCAGTCAAAAAACCATCTACATAGGCTCACCGCCAGTCTACAAACCATCTGCATAGGCTTACCACCAGTCTACAAACCATCTACATAGGCTCACCGCCAGTCAACAAACCATCTACATAGGCTCACCGCCAGTCTACAAACCATCTACATAGGCTCACCGCCAGTCAAAAAACCATCTACATAGGCTCACCGCCAGTCTACAAACCATCTGCATAGGCTTACCACCAGTCTACAAACCATCTACATAGGCTCACCGCCAGTCAAAAAACCATCCACATAGGCTTACCGCCAGTCAACAAACCATCTGCATAGGCTTACCGCCAGTCATAAAACCATCTACATAGGCTCACCGCCAGTCAAAAAACCATCTACATAGGCTTACCGCCAGTCAACAAACCATCTGCATAGGCTCACCGCCAGTCAAAAAACCATCTACATAGGCTCACCGCCAGTCTACAAACCATCTACATAGGCTCACCGCCAGTCTACAAACCATCTACATAGGCTCACCGCCAGTCAAAAAACCATCTACATAGGCTCACCGCCAGTCTACAAACCATCTGCATAGGCTTACCACCAGTCTACAAACCATCTACATAGGCTCACCGCCAGTCAAAAAACCATCTACATAGGCTCACCGCCAGTCTACAAACCATCTGCATAGGCTTACCACCAGTCTACAAACCATCTACATAGGCTCACCGCCAGTCAACAAACCATCTACATAGGCTCACCGCCAGTCAACAAACCATCTGCATAGGCTCACCGCCAGTCTACAAACCATCTGCATAGGCTCACCGCCAGTCAACAAACCATCTGCATAGGCTCACCGCCAGTCAAAAAACCATCTACATAGGCTCACCGCCAGTCTACAAACCATCTGCATAGGCTTACCACCAGTCTACAAACCATCTACATAGGCTCACCGCCAGTCAACAAACCATCTACATAGGCTCACCGCCAGTCAACAAACCATCCGCATAGGCTCACCGCCAGTCAACAAACCATCCGCATAGACTCACCGCCAGTCTACAAACCATCTACATATGCTCACCGTCAGTCAACAAACCATCTACAAATACTCACCGCCAGTCTACAAACCATCTACATAGGCTTACCGCCAGTCAACAAATCATCTACATAGGCTTACCTCGAGTCAACAAACCATCTACATATGCTCACCGCCAGTCAACAAACCATCCACATAGACTCACCGCCAGTCTACAAACCATCTATGTAGGCTTACCGCCAGTCAACAAACCATCTACATAGACTCACCGCCAGTCAACAAACCATCTACATAGGCTGTAGACGCCAGTCTACAAACCATCTACATTATCATTCCAGCATTGTTGAAGATAGAATCTTCCTCATGTATGCCATCCTCTCAATTCCCCAACAATAAAATTTGTTATTTCTTATGGCTATGATCAAATTTACTCTCTTCACAATCCTTCATTCGCATCTATTAAAATGTTATGGGAACAGGATCTAGGTGATGACTGATGACACATGAGAAGATATTCTGCACTGTGTCCACTCCTCTTCTATTTGTGCCAACCATGGTTTGATCCAATGCTAAATCCTCCACCGCACTCACTGGACTAAACTCAGGCTTTCTAAGATCTATCCTGATATCCACCCTGTTTGCGACAGGTCTTCTCTACATAACTATTGGTCTGCCATCTTTGATACCATATCTCAAGTATTGCAAGTGCCTTTTGCTGCTCCTGCCATAGCATCTTTATGTGGGGTAATGCCTGATAATACAACAATACCAAAATACACATCTGACTTTGTAGCCTTTGTGAGTTTGTTGGCAAGAAGGTTGATTTTACTTCTGTGGAAGTCACCCTCTTCTCCCTCTCATTTTGTGTGGATTAAAGATGTCTTACATTTGAGTAAATTGGAGAAGATAAAATATACCCTACGGGGTTCTTCTGACAAATTCTACAGAATGTGGCAGCCAATCGTTACCTATGTAGAGACACTGCAATTTCCCTCTACTCTACAGTAAACTGCCTACCTAACCTTTGTATTTAATTGATCTACCTTTGTGAGGGATTAATATTAGTCTGACTTATTCTAATATGTTTTTCTATTTGTCATGCACTTGTCTATTTGCCATGCACTTTTGTTGTTTCTAATGTATGTTTTGTTATGAAAGTATTACTGTCACGCCTTGGTCATTGTATTTTGTGTTTTCGTTATATATTTGGTCAGGCCAGGGTGTGACATGGAGTTTTATATGTTGTTTTTGTATTGGGGTTTGTATTATTTGGGATCGCGGCTGATTAGGGGTGTTGTTTAGGCTTTGGCTGCCTGAGGCGATTCTCAATCAGAGTCAGGTGATTCTCGTTGTCTCTTATTGGGAACCATATTTAGGGAGCCATAGTTTCGCTTTGTATTTCGTGGGTGATTGTTCCTGTCTTTGTGTAGTGTTCACCAGATAGGCTGTAATAGTTTCACGTTCCGTTTGTTGTTTTCGTCTTTCAGTTATTTCATGTATCGCATTTCATTCATTAAAGTCATGAGTAACCAACACGCTGCATTTCGGTCCGACTCTCTTCCTTCAACAGACGAACGCTGTTACAGAATCACCCACCACTCACGGACCGAGCAGTGTGTAAACTGGCAGCGACAGCGACAGCTTCAGCAGCGAAAGGAGGATGTTATGGACGGTAGAGGCATGGAGTATACGACGTGGGAAGAAATCGACAGGTGGGCGGCCGACCCAGAGAGAGTGCAGGCGCCTGCCTGGGATTCGCTGCAGCAATGCGAAGAGGGCTATAGGCGAATGGAGTAATAAAAAAGAGAAGGCGGCGCAGAGCGAAAACCGAAAGTCACCCCAAAAAATGTATTGGGGGGGGCTCAAGGAGAGTATGGCTGAGTCAGGAGATAGACCTGAGCCAACTCTCCTTGTTTATCGTGAGGAGCCAAGGAGGAGACCAGAACCAGAGCCAGTGTTAGAGGTGAGCGAAGCAGAGACTGTGAAGGAGTTAATGGGGAAAGTGGAGTGGAGAGTAATCAGGGAGTTGCTAGCTTGGTGCTATAGATACAATATTCGTCCGACGGATCGTGTCGGGGATTTGATAGCACCTGAGTTAGCGCTCTATACTCAACCTGAGGTGCGTGTTAGTTGGCTGGTGAAGTTGGTGCCAGCCTCACGCACCAGGCCTCCTGTTCACATCCCTAGCCTTGCACGTCCTGTGCCTACACTGCTCTCAAGATCTCCAGTACGCCTTCACGGTCTAGCCCATCCTGTGCCACCTCCACACTCCAGTCCTCCGGTGGCAGCTCCCCGCACCAGGCTTCCTGTGCGTGTCCTCAATCCAGTACCACCAGTTCCAGCACCACGCACCAGGCCTTCAGTGCGCCTCGCCTGTTCAGCGCAGCCAGCGCTTTTCTCCTCTCCTGTGCTGTCGGAGTCTCCCGCCTATTTAGCGCAACCAGAGCCTGTCTCCTCTCCTGCGCTGCCGGAGTCTCCCGTCTGCCCAGCACCGCCAGTCTGCCCAGCGCCGCCAGTGCTCCCAGTCTGCCCAGCGCCGCCAGTGCTCCCAGTCTGCCCAGCGCCGCCAGTCTGCCCAGCGCCGCCAGTGCTTCCAGTCTGCCCAGCGCCGCCAGTGCTTCCAGTCTGCCCAGCGTCGCCAGTCTGCCAGAATCCGCCAGAAGTGCAAGTCAGCCAGGATCTGCCAGTCTGCAGAGAGCTGTCAGCCTGCATGGAGCAGTCAGAGCTGTCAGTCTGCATGAAGCTGCCAGAGCTGTCAGTCTGCATGAAGCAGCCAGAGCTATCAGTCTGTAAGAAGCAGCCAGAGCTGTCAGTCTGCATAGAGCAACTAGATCCGCCAGTCAGCCATGATCTTCTATATCTGCCAGACAACCAGTCTCATCCAGATCTGCCAGACAACCAGTCTCTTCCAGATCTGCCAGACAACCAGTCTCTTCCAGATCTGCCAGTCAACCAGAATCTTCCAGATCTGCTTGTCAACCTGAATCTTCCAGTTCCGCCAGCCAGCCAGGATTTCTCAGTACTGGGCTTCCTCTCGGTACTGGGCTTCCTCTCAGTACTGGGCTTCCTCTCAGTACTGGGCTTCCTCTCAGTACTGGGCTTCCCCTCAGTCCTGGGCTGCCCCTCAGTCCCGGGCTGCCCCTCAGTCCCGGGCTGCCCCTCTGTCCTGAGCTGCCCCTCTGTCCCGAGCTGCCCCTCTGTCCCGAGCTGCCCCTCTGTCCCGAGCTGCCCCACTGTCCCGAGCTGCCCCTCTGTCCCGAGCTGCCCTTCAGTCCAGTGGGGATCTGGGTGAGGACTATTAGGCCTTGGTCGGCGGAGAGGGTGGATTATCCCAGGACGCGAAGGGGAGGAACAAGGACATTAATGGAGTGGGGTCCACGTCCTGAGCCGGAGGCGCCACCATGGACAGACGCCCACCCGGACCCTCCCTATGGTTTTGAGGTGCGTCCGGGAGTCCGCACCTTAGGGGGGGGTTCTGTCACGCCTTGGTCATTGTATTTTGTGTTTTCGTTATATATTTGGTCAGGCCAGGGTGTGACATGGGGTTTTATATGTTGTTTTCGTATTGGGGTTTGTATTATTTGGGATCGCGGCTGATTAGGAGTGTTGTTTAGGCTTTGGCTGCCTGAGACGATTCTCAATCAGAGTCAGGTGATTCTCGCTGTCTCTGATTGGGAACCGTATTTAGGGAGCCATAGTTTCGCTTTGTATTTCGTGGGTGATTGTTCCTGTCTTTGTGTAGTGTTCACCAGACCACCTAGACCACCTAGAACCACCTAGACCACCTAAAACCGCATAAGGAGTGGTGGGTTCTTTAGAACAGAATAAGGTGGGTTCTTTAGAACAGCAGAAGGAGTGGTGGGTTCTTTAGAACAGCATAAGGAGTGGTGGGTTCTTTAGAACAGCATAAGGAGTGATGGGTTCTTTAGAACAGCATCAGGAGTGATGGGTTCTTTAGAACAGCATTAGGTGGGTTATTTAGAACAGCATAAGGTGGGTTCTTTAGAGCAGCATAAGGAGTGCTGGGTTCTTTAGAACAGCATAATGAGTGCTGGCTTCTTTAGAACAACATAAGGAGTGATGGGTTCTTTAGAACAACATAAGGAGTGGTGGGTTCTTTAGAACAGCATAAGGAGTGATGGGTTCTTTAGAACAGCATAAGGAGTGGTGGTTTCTTTAGAACAGCATAAGGTGGGTTCTTTAGAACAACATAGGGAGTGATGGGTTCTTTAGAACAGCATAAGGAGTGATGGGTTCTTTAGAACAGCATAAGGAGTGGTGGGTTCTTTAGAACAGAATAAGGTGGGTTCTTTAGAACAGCATAAGGAGTGGTGGGTTCTTTAGAAGGAGTGATGGGTTCTTTAGAAGGAGTGATGGGTTCTTTAGAACAACATAAGGACTGATGGGTTCTTTAGGACAGCATAAGGAGTGATGGGTTCTTTAGAACAGCATAAGGAGTGATGGGTTCTTTAGAACAGCATAAGGAGTGATGGGTTCTTTAGAACAACATAAGGAGTGATGGGTTCTTTAGAACAACATAAGGACTGATGGGTTCTTTAGAACAGCATAAGGAGTGATGGGTTCTTTAGAACACCATAAGGAGTGATGGGTTCTTTAGAACAGCATAAGGAGTGATGGGTTCTTTAGAATAGCATAAGGAGTGATGGGTTCTTTAGAAGGAGTGATGGGTTCTTTAGAACAACATAAGGACTGATGGGTTCTTTAGGACAGCATAAGGAGTGATGGGTTCTTTAGAACAGCATAAGGAGTGATGGGTTCTTTAGAACAGCATAAGGAGTGATGGGTTCTTTAGAACAACATAAGGAGTGATGGGTTCTTTAGAACAACATAAGGACTGATGGGTTCTTTAGAACAGCATAAGGAGTGATGGGTTCTTTAGAACAGCATAAGGAGTGATGGGTTCTTTAGAACAGCATAAGGAGTGATGGGTTCTTTAGAATAGCATAAGGACTGATGGGTTCTTTAGAACAGCATAAGGACTGATGGGTTCTGTAGAACAGCATAAGGAGTGATGGGTTCTTTAGAACAGCGTAAGGAGTGATGGGTTCTTTAGAACAGCATAAGGAGTGATGGGTTCTTTAGAACAGCATAAGGAGTGGTGGGTTCTTTAGAACAGAATAAGGTGGGTTCTTTAGAACAGCATAAGGAGTGGTGGGTTCTTTAGAACATCATAAGGAGTGGTGGGTTCTTTAGAACAGCATAAGGAGTGATGGGTTCTTTAGAACAGCATCAGGACTGATGGGTTCTTTAGAACAACATAAGGACTGATGGGTTCTTTAGAAAAGCATAAGGAGTGATGGGTTCTTTAGAACAGAATAAGGAGTGATGGGTTCTTTACAACAGCATAATTAGTGATGGGTTCTTTCGAAGGAGTGATGGGTTCTTTAGAACAACATAAGGACTGATGGGTTCTTTAGGACAGCATAAGGAGTGATGGGTTCTTTAGAACAGCATAAGGAGTGATGGGTTCTTTAGAACAGCATAAGGAGTGATGGTTTCTTTAGAACAACATAAGGAGTGATGGGTTCTTTAGAACAACATAAGGACTGATGGGTTCTTTAGAACAGCATAAGGAGTGATGGGTTCTTTAGAACAGCATAAGGAGTGATGGGTTCTTTAGAACAGCATAAGGACTGATGGGTTCTGTAGAACAGCATAAGGAGTGATGGGTTCTTTAGAACAGCATTAGGTGGGTTATTTAGAACAGCATAAGGTGGGTTCTTTAGAGCAGCATAAGGAGTGCTGGGTTCTTTAGAACAGCATAAGGAGTGCTGGCTTCTTTAGAACAACATAAGGAGTGATGGGTTCTTTAGAACTGTTGTAACTTTAATGTGTTTCAGTTAATGTTTAAGTTCATTCTTTGAGCTGAGATATTTGAGATAATTCTTTAGATTTATTTGCATATGTAATTGTATTGGGTTGTGTTGAATTCTGCTTTTTGACTGCAAGTCCCAGAATGCCTTGCGAGAGGAATGAGTGATAACGCGCCAATTATGTGCAGGTGCGAGTGATTGTGGCTGACTTTCCGACAGCATCTTACCTGCATTGCTCTGTACCACAACCATTGTTGTTAAATGTAACGTAACCAAGTATTCTTACTAAAATAAGCTTTCTTATCAAAACCGACGTCCCGAGTCATTACTAAGAAGTTAGCAAATCTAAAATTTGGTGCCGAAACCCGGGATATGAGCTGCGACGAAGAAGTGGCTGAAATGGCTGAGGAGGAACGTCGGCATGAAGCAGAAAGAATGAGACGAATGCGGGGTACCATTCGAGGCGCAACAACGCGGATTTTGAATCAGATTGATGTGGAAATATCCCAGTCAAATCCGGATACCGATCACTTGAGTACATTGTTGGAATTGTTATCAGCTAAGGAGGACAGTTTGTTTGAACTCGATCGTGGAATTGAACAGTTAACGCCATTGGACGGATTGGAGGCAGAGATTGCATGCACGGAGGATTATAAAGAACGAATTATCATGCTGAAGAGTCGTGCACAAAGAGTGATAACGACGAAACAGGACGTCAATCCACTACCAGCCCGGGTGAGTGACGCTAACTCAAACATATCACAGAGACAATCAGTAAGGCTTCCGAAGTTGATTATTGAGAAATTCTATGGAGATGTCAGTATGTGGCAGGAGTTTTGGAGCCAGTGTGAGACTGCTATTCACAACAATGATTCACTGTGTAAAAAAGAGAAGTTTATCTATCTGAAAACATATCTCACTGGACCAGCTGCTAAGGCAGTAGCAGGACTGATGTTAACAGACAGTAACTATGATAATGCAATCACTCTACTCAAGAGCAGATTTGGAAGGAAAGACCTTGTGATTAGTGCTCATATGTCAAAGCTGCTGAATCTCACACCTGTGAAGAAATCCTCTGATCTAAATGCATTGAGGCAGCTATATGATGAATGTGAAATTCAGATTAGGAGCCTGGAATCACTGGGTGTGGTGTCAGAATCCTATGGAAGCCTACTATTCCCAATCTTACTGCAGATGATTCCAGAGGACATAGCCCTTGACTATAGTCGTCAGAGGGGAGTAGATGATGAATGGAAAGTGTCTGAGATTATCAGTTTCCTACAGAAAGAGGTTCAGAGCAGGGAGAGAGCGCTACAAATGACAAGATCATACAACCAACAGAAAGAGAGGAAACCATGGAACAAGTCATGCTTCTCCAATGAAATGAAACCAAAGACCCAACATGCCCTCTGCTGCAGCACTGCATACAGCCAGCCAGAAGGAACAGCAAACGTGTCTATTTTGTGACAGTGCAGACCACAAATCAGAAAACTGCCCTGACTACAATATTGCTACACGCAAAGAGAAACTAAAGAACATGGGAAGATGCTTTGTATGTTTAGGACAGAGACACATAGCAAAATTCTGTAAAGTCAAAGATGTGTCATGTGCAACATGTGGAAGCAGACATCACATTGCGGTGTGTACCAGTGAGAGGAGTGAGGTGCAACCCCCTACTGTTTCTGTAGACGCTGTTGTTTCCTCAGTTATTCCCCATTCAGTGAAGATGAAACCAGATGGACAGAACACTGTGTTGCTACAAACGGCAAAGGCATGGGTAGAAGGCCCATCGGGCAGGAAGATAGCTCGTTGCTTACTAGATGGAGGCAGTCAGAGAAGCTTCATACATGAAAACCTTGTGAAGGGCTTGAAGCTACCAGTAATCAGACAAGAGGCACTCACTCTTCACACGTTTGGCTCCTCTGCCCCAGCAACGTCCCAACGCAACACAGTGAAAGTCATCTTGGAGAATGTCTGGGACAAACAGCAGAGAATAGAGATAGAGGCAATTGAAACCCCACAAGTGTGCACAGCTGTGATGAAGGTTCCTGGTGAACGGATTCAGTATGAGCTCAGTAAAAGGGGACTGCAGCTCGCAGACTTTCCAGGAGATGACAATGATCCTGAACTCTCTGTCCTGATAGGAGCAGACTACTACTGGCAGATAGTATCAGGCAGAGTGGAGCGACTGACAGACACGCTAGTTGCTTTAGAGAGCACCTTTGGATGGTCTGTGCAGGGACCCGTGTCCATGTCAAGTGTCGCCAAGGCAACCTGCATGTTCATCCCACTTGATGAAGACACATTAGTCTCCAAGCAACTGCATGCATTCTGGAAGCTTGAGTCGCTGGGTATTCTAAGCGAGAAGACACAGAACTCAGAGGAAAACAAGGCTCTTCAACGGTTCGAGGAAACAACCACCTTCAAAGATGGGCGATACCATGTGGAGTTGCCATGGAAACGAGAAATGCCAGAACTCCAAAACAACTATAGAATCGCCAAGAAACGGTTTGAAGGTCTGAAGAAAAGACTGAAGAAGGATGTGACGTTGTACAGCAGATACAATGAAGTAGTAGAAGACTACTTACAACAAGATATGGCAGAGGACGTGCCCAAGGACAACGCATCAAGTGCAGACAACGTAAAATACTACTTACCTCACCATGCAGTACTCCGAGAAGATAAGGTGACAACAAAACTGAGAGTGGTGTTTGATGCCTCGTCCCATGAAGATGGCTGTCCATCTCTCAATGACTGTCTACTCACAGGACCGAACCTGAATCCGGATCTGCTCAGCGTTCTGATAAAGTTCAGACTACATGAGATCGCATTCATGGCAGACATCAAGAAAGCTTTCCTGCAGATATCCCTAGCAGAGAGAGACAGAGACGCCGTGAGATTTCTATGGCTCACTGGCCCACCAAGGGGAGAAAATGAAGAGGAGCTGCGTGTGCTGAGGATGAAAAGAGTGGTATTTGGAGCTTCCCCAAGTCCATTTTTGCTGGCAGCTACAATCAGGAAGCACCTGAAACAATATGAAACAGAACAACCAGAAGTTGTAGAGATAATGAGAGAGTCACTCTACGTAGATGACTTCATTGCAAGTTCACGCAATGTTGAAGAGGCTTACCTTGTGACAACAACTGCAAAGCGAATGCTGTCGATTGCAGGCATGGACCTCTGCAAATGGATGACCAATTCTCCTGAATTGAAAACGAAATGGGAGGAGAGTCCGACAACTGACCACCCGTTGACGTTACAAACACAAGGATTAGTGCTGAAGGTTTTAGGTTTAGTATGGAGGCCGGAAACGGATGACTTTGTGTTTGACCTCAGGCCGATACTGAGCATTCTAAAGCAAAAGAACACAAAGAGAAGTGTTCTGCAGTCGTCTGCACGTATCTTCGACCCTCTTGGTTTCTTAACTCCCTTCACCATCAGGATCAAGTGCATGTTCCAGGAAATGTGGGAGAGGGGACTCAGCTGGGACGAAGAATTACCACCTGATCTGACACGAAAATGGCAACAGTGGTGTTCAGAACTACCTCAGTTACACCAGCTCACCATACCAAGGTGGTACAGAACAGACATGCGGCCACAGAATAACCACACCCTGAAACTACACATGTTCTGTGATGCAAGTGAAAGGGCTTACAGTCCAGTAGCTTACTTACAAGGTGAGTCACAAGACAGGGAAACAACAAGTCTAGTCGCATCCAAGTCCAGGGTAGCCCCACTTAAGAAAATAACGCTGCCACGCCTGGAGCTCATGGGAGCTGTGATTGGAGCGAGACTAGCAAACGACTTGATGACCACAAATGGAAGAAAAACAGATCAAAATGTGGACAAACTCGATGATCGTGCTGCATTGGATTTGCAGCTCAGCTCAGAAATGGAAAGAGTTTGTTGCGAACAGAGTGACGGAGATCCAGTTCTTGACCAATCCAGAGTCATGGTCACATATTGAAGGGAAAACTAATCCAGCTGACCTCCCTACCAGAGGACAAACTGTTCAAAACTTGACACAGAGTGAGCTATGGTGGAATGGACCCAGAATTCTGACATCACCCAATCAGTCAGAAGAGACTGATGATAACAAGTTTCCAGATGAGGTGAATATAGAACTCAAGTCCAGTTGCCAGGTTACTGTACAACTCGCAGCAAACAGCACAGACAGCACTGAACCTGTGTTGGAGCTTGAAAGGTACTGGATTAAGGTAACACAACAACAGAGTTTCGGACAGGAGATCAAACTACTGAAGGCAGGAAAAAGCCTAAACAATGACTGTAAAATCAGAGAACTGAAACCTTTCCCGGACGAACACGAACTACTCTGTGTAGAAGGAAGACTGCAACAGTCCAACTTCACATTCAGAGAGCAGCACCCATGGGTTCTGCCCAATAAGTCCAGATACTCAGAAATGCTGATACAGTACCACCATGAGAAGGTGATGCATTCTGGAGCAAGTGACACTCAGCACCCAACGTTACACAAGCGGGAAATGACACGCAGATGGAAGTACAGGCAGAGACTTGTGACCAGTTTCTGGAACAGTTGGCGAAGAGACTACTTGCTGGATCTAAAGTCAGCACACCGCTGTGACACACCACAGCCCACCCCACTGAAGGCGGGTGACATACTCATTGGAGAAGATAACACACCCAGACAAACCTGGAAACTAGGAAAGATTGAGGAACTGTTTCCAGGCCGAGATGGCTTAGTTAGATCATGTTCAGTTCGTACTGCTTCAGGGACTTTGTTGAGGAGACCTATTCAGTTGATATACTGCCTAGAGATCTAGATGAACATAATTGTTCATCGGGGAGGATGTTGTAACTTTAATGTGTTTGAGTTAATGTTTAAGTTCATTCTTTGAGCTGAGATATTTGAGATAATTATTTAGATTTATTTGCATATGTAATTGTATTGGGTTGTGTTGAATTCTGCTTTTTGACTGCAAGTCCCAGAATGCCTTGCGAGAGGAATGAGTGATAACGCGCCAATTATGTGCAGGTGCGAGTGATTGTGGCTGACTTTCCGACAGCATCTTACCTGCATTGCTCTGTACCACAACCATTGTTGTTAAATGTAACGTAACCAAGTATTCTTACTAAAAGAAGCTTTCTTATCAAAACCGACGTCCCGAGTCATTACTAAGAAGTTAGCAAATCTAAAAAGAACAACATAAGGAATGATGGGTTCTTTAGAACAGCATAAGGAGTGGTGGGTTCTTTAGAACAGCATAAGGAGTGATGGGTTCTTTAGAACAGCATAAGGAGTGGTGGGTTCTTTAGAACAGCATAAGGAGTGATGGGTTCTTTAGAACAGCATAAGGAGTGATGGGTTCTTTAGAACAGCATAAGGAGTGGTGGGTTCTTTAGAACAGCATAAGGAGTGGTGGGTTCTTTAGAACAGCATAAGGAGTGATGGGTTCTTTAGAACAGCATAAGGAGTGGTGGGTTCTTTAGAACAGCATAAGGTGGGTTCTTTAGAACAGCATAAGGAGTGATGGGTTCTTTAGAAAAGCATAAGGAGTGATGGGTTCTTTAGAACAGAATAAGGAGTGATGGGTTCTTTAGAACAGCATAATTAGTGATGGGTTCTTTAGAACAACATAAGGAGTGATGGGTTCTTTCGAACAGTATAAGGAGTGGTGGGTTCTTTAGAACAACATAAGGTGGGTTCTTTAGAACAACATAAGGACTGATGGGTTCTTCAGAAAAGCATAAGGAGTGATGGGTTCTTTAGAACACAATAAGGAGTGATGGGTTCTTTAGAACAGCATAATTAGTGATGGGTTCTTTAGAACAACATTAGGTGGGTTATTTAGAACAGCATAAGGTGGGTTCTTTAGAGCAGCATAAGGAGTGCTGGGTTCTTTAGAACAGAATAAGGAGTGCTGGCTTCTTTAGAACAACATAAGGAGTGATGGGTTCTTTAGAACAACATAAGGAATGATGGGTTCTTTAGAACAGCATAAGGTGGGTTCTTTAGAACAGCATAAGGAGTGGTGGGTTCTTTAGAACAGCATAAGGAGTGATGGGTTCTTTAGAACAGCATAAGGAGTGGTGGGTTCTTTAGAACAGCATAAGGTGGGTTCTTTAGAACAGCATAAGGAGTGGTGGGTTCTTTAGAACAGCATAAGGAGTGGTGGGTTCTTTAGAACAGCATAAGGAGTGATGGGTTCTTTAGAACAGCATCAGGAGTGATGGGTTCTTTAGAACAACATAAGGACTGATGGGTTCTTTAGAACAGCATAAGGACTGATGGGTTCTTTAGAACAGCATAAGGAGTGATGGGTTCTTTAGAACAGAATAAGGATTGATGGGTTCTTTAGAACAGCATAATTAGTGATAGGTTCTTTAGAACAACATAAGGAGTGATAGGTTCTTTAGAACAACATAAGGAGTGATGGGTTCTTTAGGACAGCATAAGGAGTGATGGGTTCTTTAGAACAGCATAAGGACTGATGGGTTCTTTAGAACAGCATAAGGAGTGATGGGTTCTTTAGAACAGCATTAGGTGGGTTATTTAGAACAGCCCCAAAACACACACTGCCCCTGGAGACATAGGCTCAAACTCTGAGTGCACCACTTTCCATTTCCCCTCCTCTATGTCCCCATCTCAATCACTTCTTCATTGTATATATCAATAAAAACAACAAAATACGTTGAAATAAAAGATCACAACCGACCGTGATTGGGTGTCCCATAGGGCGGTGCACAATTGATAAAGCGTCGTCCGGGTTAGGTTTTGGCTGCAATACAATGCAATATGAAGATACTGTAGAACAGAATACACACACGTGCTGGCATACACACGCACATACATACACACATACATACACACACAATTGTCTGTGTAATCCGTCATCTTGCCTATGGTTTTAATTCCTGTTAACTGCATGGTTTCATGCCGCTGCTCTATACATTCTAATAGAATTGAATATCAGAGCTGCTTGGCCGGTTGGAGCGAGTGGTCGCATCTGCACGTCGCTCCAACGGGTAGTATAACTTTTTCATTATATTTCATTATATCACAACGGTTTGATTTGTCTTATCTTAGCAATTTCTTCTCAGCTAGCTACATAGCCGTCTTTGTATCAAAGATAATTGCGTAATTATCGTATTTCGCCGTCCTAACGTAGTCTTCACTAGCCAGCTAGCTAACGTCCACTGATTAGCTGCACTGAGAAACTTTTACACTCAACTGAACGACTTGATTAGTTTAGTGTTAGCTACCTACATAGCTGTCTTTGCTGTCTTCGTATCATCGTATCATCATCCAAGATAATTGTGTTGTTTAGGTTTAGAGTGTGTAGTCTTAGAGTGATTATCTTAATTTACCGAGGTTAGCTAGCCAGCTATTTGTCGTCCTTAACGTAGGTGACTCTGCTAGCTAGCCAACAGCTAGCCAACGCTAGCCAACGTCTTCTGTATAGAACTCAACTACCCGGTCGCATTCACAGGTTGTATCACATTTTCACTTCATTTCATTACAGTACAACGGTTTGATTTGTTTGATCGTAGCTAGCTACTTAGCTAGCTACATAGCCGTCTTTGTATCAAAGATAATTGTGTAGTCTAGAGCGATTTTCTAGGTTCGCTAGCCATCTATTGTCGTTCTTTTAACGCAACGTAACGTAAACAACACTGCTAGCTAGCCTGCTAGCCCCGAATAGCAACACTGCAGAAACTATTACACTCAACGGAATGACTTGATTAGTGTAGTGTCAACAACGCACCCACTGCCAGCTGGCCTACTTCAGCAGTACTGTATCATTTTAATCATTTTAGTCAATAAGATTCTTGCTACGTAGCTTAACTTTCTGAACATTCGAGACGTGTAGTCCACTTGTCATTCCAATCTCCTTTGCATTAGCGTAGCCTCTTCTGTAGCCTGTCAACTATGTGTCTGTTTATCCCTGTTCTCTCCTCTCTGCACAGACCATACAAACGCTCCTCACCGCGTGGCCGATGGTCCCAGCGCGCACGACCCACGTGGAGTTCCAGGTCTCCGGTAGCCTCTGGAACTGCCAATCTGCGGTCAACAAGGCAGAGTTCATCTCAGCCTATGCCTCCCTCCAGTCCCTCGACTTCTTGGCACTGACGGAAACATGGATCACCACAGACAACACTGCTACTCCTACTGCTCTCTCTTCGTCCGCCCACGTGTTCTCGCACACCCCGAGAGCATCTGGTCAGCGGGGTGGTGGCACCGGGATCCTCATCTCTCCCAAGTGGTCATTCTCTCTTTCTCCCCTTACCCATCTGTCTATCGCCTCCTTTGAATTCCATGCTGTCACAGTTACTAGCCCTTTCAAGCTTAACATCCTTATCATTTATCGCCCTCCAGGTTCCCTCGGAGAGTTCATCAATGAGCTTGATGCCTTGATAAGCTCCTTTCCTGAGGACGGCTCACCTCTCACAGTTCTGGGCGACTTTAACCTCCCCACGTCTACCTTTGACTCTTTCCTCTCTGCCTCCTTCTTTCCACTCCTCTCCTCTTTTGACCTCACCCTCTCACCTTCCCCCCTACTCACAAGGCAGGCAATACGCTCGACCTCATCTTTACTAGATGCTGTTCTTCCACTAACCTCACTGCAACTCCCCTCCAAGTCTCCGACCACTGCCTTGTATCCTTTTCCCTCTCGCTCTCATCCAACACCTCCCACACTGCCCCTACTCGGATGGTATCGCGCCGTCCCAACCTTCGCTCTCTCTCCCCCGCTACTCTCTCCTCTTCCATCCTATCATCTCTTCCCTCCGCTCAAACCTTCTCCCACCTATCTCCTGATTCTGCCTCCTCAACCCTCCTCTCCTCCCTCTCTGCATCCCTTGACTCTCTATGTCCCCTATCCTCCAGGCCGGCTCGGTCCTCCTCCCGCTCCGTGGCTCGATGACTCATTGCGAGCTCACAGAACAGGGCTCCGGGCAGCCGAGCGGAAATGGAGGAAAACTCGCCTCCCTGCGGACCTGGCATCCTTTCACTCCCTCCTCTCTACATTTTCCTCCTCTGTCTCTGCTGCTAAAGCCACTTTCTACCACGCTAAATTCCAAGCATCTGCCTCTAACCCTAGGAAGCTCTTTGCCACCTTCTCCTCCCTCCTGAATCCTCCGCCCCCTCCCCCCTCCTCCCTCTCTGCAGATGACTTCGTCAACCATTTTGAAAAGAAGGTCGACGACATCCGATCCTCGTTTGCTAAGTCAAACGACACCGCTGGTTCTGCTCACACTGCCCTACCCTGTGCTCTGACCTCTTTCTCCCCTCTCTCTCCAGATGAAATCTCGCGTCTTGTGACGGCCGGCCGCCCAACAACCTGCCCGCTTGACCCTATCCCCTCCTCTCTTCTCCAGACCATTTCCGGAGACCTTCTCCCTTACCTCACCTCGCTCATCAACTCATCCCTGACCGTTGGCTACGTCCCTTCCGTCTTCAAGAGAGCGAGAGTTGCACCCCTTCTGAAAAAACCTACACTCGATCCCTCCGATGTCAACAATTACAGACCAGTATCCCTTCTTTCTTTTCTCTCCAAAACTCTTGAACGTGCCGTCCTTGGCCAGCTCTCCCGCTACCTCTCTCTGAATGACCTTCTTGATCCAAATCAGTCAGGTTTCAAGACTAGTCATTCAACTGAGACTGCTCTCCTCTGTATCACGGAGGCGCTCCGCACTGCTAAAGCTAACTCTCTCTCCTCTGCTCTCATCCTTCTAGATCTATCGGCTGCCTTCGATACTGTGAACCATCAGATCCTCCTCTCCACCCTCTCCGAGTTGGGCATCTCCGGCGCGGCCCACGCTTGGAATCCTACCTGACAGGTCGCTCCTACCAGGTGGCGTGGCGAGAATCTGTCTCCTCACCACGCGCTCTCACCACTGGTGTCCCCCAGGGCTCTGTTCTTGGCCCTCTCCTATTCTCGCTATACACCAAGTCACTTGGCTCTGTCATAACCTCACATGGTCTCTCTTATCATTGCTATGCAGACGACACACAATTAATCTTCTCCTTTCCCCCTTCTGATGACCAGGTGGCGAATCGCATCTCTGCATGTCTGGCAGACATATCAGTGTGGATGACGGATCACCACCTCAAGCTGAACCTCGGCAAGACGGAGCTGCTCTTCCTCCCGGGGAAGGACTGCCCGTTCCATGATCTCGCCATCACGGTCGACAACTCCATTGTGTCCTCCTCCCAGAGCGCCAAGAACCTTGGCGTGATCCTGGACAACACCCTGTCGTTCTCAACTAACATCAAGGCGGTGGCCCGTTCCTGTAGGTTCATGCTCTACAACATCCGCAGAGTACGACCCTGCCTCACACAGGAAGCGGCGCAGGTCCTAATCCAGGCACTTGTCATCTCCCGTCTGGATTACTGCAACTCGCTGTTGGCTGGGCTCCCTGCCTGTGCCATTAAACCCTTCAACTCATCCAGAACGCCGCAGCCCGTCTGGTGTTCAACCTTCCCAAGTTCTCTCACGTCACCCCGCTCCTCCGTTCTCTCCACTGGCTTCCAGTTGAAGCTCGCATCCGCTACAAGACCATGGTGCTTGCCTACGGAGCTGTGAGGGGAACGGCACCTCAGTACCTCCAGGCTCTGATCAGGCCCTACACCCAAACAAGGGCACTGCGTTCATCCACCTCTGGCCTGCTCGCCTCCCTACCACTGAGGAAGTACAGCTCCCGCTCAGCCCAGTCAAAACTGTTCGCTGCCCTGGCCCCCCAATGGTGGAACAAACTCCCTCACGACGCCAGGACAGCGGAGTCAATCACCACCTTCCGGAGACACCTGAAACCCCACCTCTTTAAGGAATACCTAGGATAGGTTAAGTAATCCCTCTCACCCCACCCCCCCTAAGTTTTAGATGCACTATTGTTAAGTGACTGTCCCACTGGATGTCATAAGGTGAATGCACCAATTTGTAAGTCGCTCTGGATAAGAGCGTCTGCTAAATGACTTAAATGTAAATGTAATGTAATGTTAATTGCAATGAATGTTTAAAAAAGGGCGAAATATTCGGTGAAATTTTTCAAGGGTAAAGGACAACGTGTCGCTGTGTTGAGCAAAGAGCACATTCCCCAAGACTGCAAGGAGCTAGCGTTACAATTGGGAGCACTGTTTCTGCTAGCAGAAACCAATCAAAGTAGATAGAGGCTTTCAGATACCCACAATACAGCGTGTACTGTATTTATTGGTTGGAAATTATTTAGTCAGTTGATGTACAAACTACTTTCTCTTTTTTAGCTAAAATATTCTGAAGGCTGTCATTCATCAATAGTTTACTTGAAAATCCCCTTGTTTCCATGCACGCACTTGCACGCACACACACGCACGCACACAAACACACAGGTATCAAACAGGAAACAATTTTGGTCTTGTTTATTCCCTCCCAGTATACATGCTTAGTGCTCACACCGATTCAAGTCAACCTTGTACACAGTATATTCAATACTCATCAGTACACAGAGTGACAACTCTGGGCCAGATTAGTGCATGCAATATCCACAGTACTCACAAAAGTAAATTAATTGTCTAATGGCTTTAAATTGATTAGCAATGTCTCAGGTTTGAGTTGCAAATCTCTCTCTAATCCAGGTATTTCCCTCTTTGGATAACCAGGGATTGCTTTAATTAAGCACGCTGTGCTGCCATGTGCCTTTGTACATTAACATGGCAACAAACACCTGGAGCTCACATTACCACACAGCAGTCACTGGGTGATAAGGGAATTCTGCAGCTGTGCTTAGCTGGTTCAACTAATGCACTCTGATAATGTTGGAGCAGATATTTTATATTGCTGAAAAGCTCTACTAAGTCTACTGACTTAATATGAACATAGAATGATTAAAAATGTGAATACTTAGATTACTTACCGGTAAGTATTTCAATAAATATTTACTAATAATTGGAAAAATAAATAAATAAAAACAATACAATTCTCATGAACACAATCCCATCGCTATACAGCTACAGTATGTTATCTGCCAGACTGCTGAGGGTTTTGTTCTGTGAAGGCTTGAGGTATGTTGGCAATGGATAATGAACATCAGGTGAAGGCCTACATTCATATCCTGTTCTCAAATATGACTCAAGGGGGAAAACTTCGCTGTTTTATTGGAAATGTTACTTGCAGAGTACAATGAAACCGCTAACTCATCGAGGGAACACTTGCCCCTAGCTACGACACAGCAGTCGTTCTCCAAGTGCTGAATGACAAATTAATCTCTCTTCTAGTCTGTCGGATGGTGCAGATACAGTCCATGCTCTGTGTTAATCAGAACAAGCCAACGCTAACATACTGTGCCATCAGGACAACCCCGGGTGAAACCAATGACTATATCCTCCACTTTTAGAAGCATCTGCTAGCATTGGATCCCATACTGTAACTTTGCTTTTACAGGTTACGTCCCAGTGTTTCCTTTTTCATTTCCCTCTTTCCTGACCATGAGTATTAAAGTTCTTCTTGGTAGATCAAAGCGATGACACCTATCCCCAGAGGTGTGGACTCGAGTCATATGACTTGGACTCGAGTCAGACTCGAGTCACAAATATGATGACTTGGACTTGACTTTGACTTTAACACCAATGACATGTGACTGAGCCTTATGACTCGACCTGACACCCTCCCCAAGCCCAAATATTAAAAATGATGCTATTAAAAAGTGTGCAGCGCATAAACTCTTCATTTAATGGATTACAGTTTGAATCGGACAGCAGCCAATAAAATTGTGCCAGCAGGTCTTTCAGCCTAGCTCAGTGCTTTCTGTGGTGGTGGGGCAGGCAGAGGAAAATACGGAGCGTAGGGGTTGGTAATGTTTTCTAGTTGCATCGTGATTGGCTCAGTGTTCTGTCACTCATGGAGACACTATGTCACCACCAAATCTAAGGGTAGAGCTAGAAAATTCAAGCCCTTCGGTTGCTGCTATAGAGTTACATTAGAGTGCCCATCCATGAAGGCTCAAGACTACAGATAAAATGACATCCAATCACTTTATAACTACAGTAGCTTTGACTGGACTTGATCATGTCAACATCATACTTTCAAAATCTTAACTAGCAGTCATCATCATTAATCAAGTTGACAATCTACTGGCAAATCCTTTTCAGCCCTTGTCATATGAAGAGAAATAATGAAGAGAAATTATAGATAAAACGTATCGGTGCTCATGGGCCATTGGACATAAACATTACACAACAAGTTGGAAATGGCAAATTCAACCATGAGCGGTTTGGAAGGAATCAGTGACTAACTGCAAGCATTGGAAAGCAATCACTAACCTGCTATTCAGTGAAGTGGATGTGTGGTCCCAAGTTTGGGTTTAAGGGTCTCTTTTCCAAGCTTAAAATGATAGAAATTCTACGTTGACCATGCTGTCAATCGAGTGTGATTTCTGCTGTGCTCTAAACAACTGTTAGCTCGGAACTGGGAAGTCTGACTTCAGTGAGTTCAAGACAACTGGGAAATTGGGGAAAAAATGACCTCCGACTAGGAAAATACGTTTTGAACAATCGTCCAACTTGGAAATGTAAGTCAAGAACTCGGGCCTCTTTCTAGAGTTACGACCTGAAGATCACTGATGTTATCATGATTCAAACTTTTTTTTCTGAGTTCCCAGTTGTCTTGAAAGCACCATAAATCCAGAGAATGCCAGACTTTGATGACAAAGTTTGATGACAACATTTGCCCCCAAAGGACTGCCGCACCTCCAAAAATGTTTTGTATGCTGCTGCATAAATTATGTAATATGCCAGGGAAATATGTATACTATGTATACTAAGAATACTAAGTGTATGTTAGTAGCCCATGTGCCTCTCCCTAATAATTTGGTCTATTTTCTGCTCTTAATTTCACCCACTGTTTTGACTTGGTGGTGCACATGTAGCCTATAACCTGTTTGAGAGAAATGTTATCATTGAATATTACAAGGGCTTTCATTGTCTGCTTGTAGGCCCCCTTTATTTATCCAACAGTTCTGACTTGGTATACAGGGAGAATACGGTAAGAACGGTCCATGTTCTGAATTATGTCGCTGTACATTTCAAAAGTACTGAAGAAATAGTTAAATTGACTACGTCCGTCCTAGCTCGCTCAATAATGTCTTAATCAAAATTACAGATTGCCTCATGCCAGTTGTCTAAGAAAGTCAGCCATATCAGCAATGATTTTTTTAAAGACAGTAAATGAGGCTGAATGTTCACTGCCAGACAAGACTGTGCTGATGTAGCAGTGGTAAGGTGTAGTCGGGACTCTGCTGTTGGTACTAGTAACTGAAAGGTTGCAAAATCAAATACCCGAGCAAACAAGGTACATATCTGTCATTCTGCTCCTGAGCAAGGCACTTAACCCACTGTTCCAAGGCTGTCATTGAAAATAACAAAATGTTCTTAACTGACTTGCATAGTTAAATAAAGGTAAAATAAAAGGGTCCAAAGCTATCACTCTAACCACTAGGCTACGCTGCCGCCCCTAGCAGTTTGTGGGAACCGTTTGTGACTTTAGATAATCTTCAGAATCTTCAGAATCCAGTACATACCTTATTAGGTCTATCAAATGATGTTACTGCAGTTATGTTGTACATATGAATGCAGTCAGATTGCTAGCTCTCAGTACAGATCTTAATCTTAATTTGACCTATATTGTCACAGCAAAATAATCCTGCTGTAACAGGATTTTAACGTTTAGTCCATAACGTTGCTTGATCGGTGGCTAGGCTATTAGCTGGCCAAAAGTAGGCTACATGAAAAGTGCAATATTGCTGATATATCTGTATGTTAGTGGGGTTTCTCAGTGAATGTATGTAAATCACGAAGCTAGTCTTCATTTCCTGTGGTGTAGGAAAATGATCGTCAACAAAAGTGGTCAAATTAAGATCCTACATCTGTAGTTTAGAGCCACAGGCAGCAGACAGCGAGGCGGGGTGTTCTCTCCGTCCCTCTGCCTGCATGCCCTGGCAGTCAGCAGAAAGCAGCAGTAGCCTGCCAGGTAGCTGCCTGGCTGGATATCATCCCGGCCCAGCAACTCAATACCTATACACATCTAAGAAAATCTGTCTGCTCAACCGGCCTGTCCCATTGATTAGCATTCTGGCTTGGTACGGAATCCGTTCCCAGACGTGTCATTTGTTTGAGACAGAGAATTAAGACGTGCGCCATGCCATGTGTTTGTTTATTTACCCACTCCACTCAGAGGAGAGTGCACTTCCAGCCGAGCCACTGTAATGAAAGCCCAAGCCAAATGCTACTCATATGGAGCAGAGCTGTAAAAACCTCTGTTTGGCTGCAGTGCAGAACTATCTGTCTGCTGAGGCATATCGTCTTTGGTTGGTCCATCCTGGCCCTGCAATACTGTAAACCATCATGTCCACTCCGGCCCATTCTGCCTTCCTACCTTCCTAACCCAAGCACCAGAGGCTGTGAGCTATTTTCAAATCCCCTCGCTTAGGAATTCAAAGCGTAATTTAAAATCTTTCAATACAGTTAAGGCTGCATTTATTTTTTAGGCAACGACAAGGTCAGTTTGCACCAATAGCCAATGCACGATCAATAGGATATTTGAATTTAAAGAGCCGTGGCCCCAGGGTGGGTGTCAGTGCATAGTGTTAGTGCTGGGACTAAGCCCTGGGGCTCAGGAGAGTCCTATCCCCCATACTCACTCACACACACCGGTCCCAAGCACTCGGCCCCCCAGGCCTGGTTAACTCTCAGGACCATGATTCATTCATGGTGGATTATGGTCCAGGGGCCGAGGCCCTGGAGAGGCCTGGGGGCTAGCAGGCAGGCAAGCAGGCAGCGTTCAGGCTAGCAGGCAGCCATATAGGCTCCGAGGGAGATAAAGGCTGCTTCCCCTGGATACAGACCACAATCCTATACCCACCGCCAATCCACCCACACCCATGAATCATTTTAACACCAGATTTTTTCAATGCATTTAATTCCTTTGGTCATGATGTTTTATGCATTTAAATAAATCAGAAGTATGAGAATGTTTCACTTCCAGTACTTGTTTTTACTTTTTTTGGTTCAGTTTGTTTATTTTTGGTTTGTATGTATGTCTGTTTGTTCATCTGTGGTTCTTCATAAGGACTAGAAGCCCCCATAACAGCAGGTAGCCTAGCGTTTAAGTGTGTTGGGCCAGTCAGTAACTGAAAAGTTGCTGTTTTGAATCCCCGAGCCGTTCTCCCTTGAGCAAGGCAGTTATCCTCGAAAACTGCTTCCCAAGCACCGTGGATGTCGAATAAAGCATCCCCCTGCACCTCTTTGATTCAGAGGGGTTAGGTTAAATGTGAAAGACACATTTTGGTTGAATGCATTCAGTTGTGCAACTGACTAGGCATCCAATTCCCATGAGGTAGGAATAATAAAACTATAATAACCAAGAGACCCAGATTCATAGTTTCTTCATCATCACAGTCCTTCCACGACCTCAAGAAGTGGAATGACTTCCAAGAGGTCAAAACCATTGCAAGTACTGTGGGAAAAGAAACCATATCAGCATAATTTAAGAATGAATTCTGTGGAATTACTGAAGAAGTCCCCCTTGTGTTGGCTGCTGCAACGCTGCCAACCATTTCTATTACTGGACTAAATCCAGTCAGCAAGGTTTCCTTGTTATTCGAATCCCTGCAGTATTCTATATATAAATTGTTCTTCTTAACAGAGTGAGAAGTAAAATTGCAACCACAATAACCCATGCTCTGCTGTGATACTGAAGAAAATGACCCTTCAGATAGGTGTGTAACGAGCACCGCCATACATAGCAAGACATTGCATGGCATTACTGTTATGGTGCTAGTCAATACAGCATATACAGCATCCAGTTATTAAGTGGTTATTACAGGATTGTGTGTGTGTGTGTGTGTGTGTGTGTGTGTGTGTGTGTGTGTGTGTGTGTGTGTGTGTGTGTGTGTGTGTGTGTGTGTGTGTGTGTGTGTGTGTGTGTGTGTGTGTGTGTGTGTGTGTGTGTGTGTGTGTGTGTGTGTGTGTGTGCTTATCAAAAACAGTGGTTTACATTTCCATTCAATGTATGGATGTGCAAATCAGATCAAACTGCTTGCATTTAGCAAATGCTGTGCTGCAGTGGTTATTATGCTAAACCTGTTGAATTGACTTCATTAAAGAGATTCATAAACAGTTACCTCATACTAAATTGGAAAGAACATAGAAGAGAAATAATCTACATTGACGTTTTACTATTTTGAAATATAAAATATAGATAAGGTAAGAGATGATCGGTCCAAAGAAAATGTGTTATCATTCAAATTGTATATTTTCTATTTTTATTAAAAACTCACAATTGTTTTCAACATGTTGTATTTATACAGTGAATGGTCTAATATGCACTGGAGGTCACATAAGCTTAGGTTTATTAGAACAATAACAGACATACCATGAGGGTTTGATATTTAAAGAAAGTAGCAGCTGGTAGCTGCATATTCGACCATCAATTAAATGGTTTGGATTTTCATTTGAAGACACAAAAATAAAACCTGTCTAAGTAAGTTATATTAACAACTTTATGAATGTTTTTCAGCACACTAAAAAAATGAAGAAGTAAATTACTCCTTAGCATTTTTTAACACTTTGTCTCAACACATTCTGCAGATGATGGTGCAAAGCACTTTTACAGTATTTGTGCTATTTTTTATTTGGCAACTGTCTACTTGTGTTTTTTGTGTGTTTTTTTGTAAACAACATCTTGTACAAACTAGCACAGTGAACCACAACCCCAGCAAATGTGTTTGTCTTCATACAATATAAATAAAATCAATACAAAAGTTTGGTTGGTTGCTTGGAACATTTTATCTTAATCAACAGATTCTAAAACATGGTTTGATACTTTTAACTCCTGAATTAAATATATTACGTAAACAGTTGACTGTTCTAGTCCCTTTCAGATCCCCATTAAATGATTTTTAGAAGGTAGACTTCATTTAACAACATTTCAAGTTCTGTTCAATTTAAATAAAGGGTTCACAAGCCATATAACTTTGCCTTTTGTTTCCCTTTTGAAGGCCAACTTCTTGAGATTTGGTGGTTTGATTTTTTTTTACCAAAAAAAAAAGAAAACTGTCTGGATGGAGAGAAAAAAGCATTTCCCCTGGCCTTCAGAAATATATTTAGTGTCAAAAAGGTTGTTTAAGTGTTAATATGGCAGAGCCTTGAGAGGCAAAGAGGTCTGAGGAGCTTTTGAATAAATACAAGGGACACGTCTAGTGCCATAAATAGAGTCTGACGCCTTTCAGCCTTCTTCTAATGCCAGCGGCGCAGGTTAGCGTTCAGACCAACCACCCTTCCTTCTTTTTCTGTAAAGCTGTTGAGTCTTTGACAGTAGCTAATGATGTTTTTGTGGATTTGGGACATATTACTTGTTTTCAGAATGGTTGTTTTCCCAGTGGCATGTGTTTGGAGGGGCGTCACTGTGCTAGGCCACTGACAGGAGTCAGGAAGGGTCACAGCCATGGAGAGCAGGGGCCCGGGGTCGACAGGGGCCCACAGGGTCAACAGTCACACACAGTCTTTTATGTGCCCAAGTCCTTATTCGGGTTTTAAAAAAGAAGCAATCAAAACATCAACACAATACCAAGGTAAATGCTTACAACCACATTGTCCACGTTTTGATTTTCGCCATATTTATTTTCCCTGCAAAAAAAATATAATATGGGGAAATTAAATAAATAAATAAATAAATAAATGATTGACAAAAAAATATTTGACTGGTGTTGCTGCCCCTACCCTTGCCCGCTCTCCTTTCCTCCCCAATTGAATCTCTCGGTGGTACAGTCCGCTCTCTTGAGCTACCAGACGGTGCCCTCGTTCATTTCCGAGGGTGCATGGGACAGGTGGTTGCCGTATCCGCTGCCATTGAGGGATAGTGAGGTAAAGGGCGGGCTGGGGCCGTACACCTCAGAGGAGATGCTGTGCATGGGCCCCGGGATGCCTGGCTCTGGGCTGGGCGAATCCCCAGGGTGGTGGGACATGATGTCAGAATAGCGCTGCACCTCACTGGAGGGGTGGTGCCCGGGCAGGGGATGGTCCATACCACCTAGAGGGGTGCCCGTTGGGCCTGAGGAGGGCACGAAGGGGAGGTCTACGGGGGTCTGTGCCTGCGACGACGGAGGCCCCTGAGGAAAGAAGTCATAGTTCCCTCCTGGACCGTAGTACTCACTTTGATAATCTGCAGATCAACAAAAAAAATCTGGGTTAGCCTGGGAACAATAGGGTGAGTAAAAATGATTTCAGAGATTTTCAGGAATTCATTGAATATACATAGCCTGAAGTTGCATAGGGAGAAACCCTCGCCGTGGCACATTAGTCAAAGTTACACTTAAATCAAAAATGCAATTGGGTGGGGAGAACAACGCCGCCGCAAAATTAATTAAAATGGGGACCATTTCATCAGCGATTTTACCTCCTGAAATCAATGTTTCATTTCAGCAGAATAGTATTAGGCCCACTGCACACCACAAAGGACCAGAGTCCACCACACACTATTGATATCCACAAAACATGTTATGAAAATTGAAATAAGGACGCACATACTTCACTATAATCAAGAAAGCCTACATTATTATTTTTCAAGGGCAGCAGGTAGCCTAGTGGCTAGAGCATTGGGCCAGAAACCGAAATGTTGGTAGTCTGAATCCCCAAGCCGACAAGGTGAAAAATGTGTTGATCTGCCCTTGAGCAAGGCACTTAATCCTATTTCCAGGGCTGCAGTAAATAGCTGATCCCTGGCCGTTACCCTAATCTCCACGGGTGTCTCAGGGGGGAGCTGGGATATGCAACAAAAAAAAACACTTTCATTTCACACCTCACACTTGTACAGGTTACCCACTTGTACATGCAGTGAAACAGGACAAATATAAGCACCCCCCTATTTAAAACCATACCGTTACATTTCCCCAAAACAGTGTTGTGTCCTTGGAAAAGGAGTAGATACACATTTTAGATTGACGTTGTGTATTAATAATTTCTCATATTCAACTACTCTCTCCGATCAACAACATTCTAAATATTCCTCAAAGTAACACACAATGACTGTCACAACCAAATATGTTTCAAGCTCCTTCCTAGGAAAACAGAAGGCCTACAAATGCACCTTTCTTGCATGTGAATGTCATCTTGTAAGGAAAACAGTAAAGACAATTCGGTCAGTGAGATAATGCAATGGCTTGGAGCCCTCTCTAACTAACCCCTTGACCGAAATTGCATGGATGAGTTATTTATTAACGAACCCGTTCCAGACAGGGATCACAGGGAATGCAATGGCATTTGGTAATGAGCATCTTCCTCTCTTAATACAGTTTGAATGTTGACGTAATATACCTAACATACATAGAAAATAATAATAGTGTTCTAGCGATTATTTATTCATATTTAACGACACATTTAGGCCAATTATATTAACTGTTATTGGGCGCTGTTTGGCTTACATGGACACCATAACAAGATGTATTCTCCATACTACTGTAATTGTTATTTTTATTAGGCCTATTTTATGTCTTTTCTTTCTAGTTTGGACAAATGGGTCAGACGATTGGAGTCTATAATCTGAGACATTTAAAGAGTTATTTCAACATTTACATTTTGACAACATCAATTTCTCCCTTTAGACCTTTTTGTGGTGTTTTTGCCAAATGCGTAAATCGTTAATTATCTCTCATTGTAATAAGTCGTATATGACTTTTTTAACACCTGAAGATTTGGCACAGCATCCCAACTAATCCATCTCTAGATAATGTCCATCCATACTCAAAACATTTTAAAGCTCTCTTCTCGGTGTAGGTCCTATTCCAATGATGTGTGTTGAGCTCATCTGATAAGCCATGATGGTAATCAAAGGCGCCCTGGGGCAGCGCGACAAATGGAAACAGCGCTTAGCGGACACATGTCAAATGATTCGACATTTCAGACAAACATGTGAAACCGGTAAACCCGCTGGGACACCCAAGCCGTTTCATCACTCTTCTTACCTCCGTAGTATGAGAAAGGACCGTTTGGAATTAATTCCCCGGGTTCCAGCCGGTCCACTAACGTTCTCATTCTCCTCGGGCTCCGGAAGAACGCGTGCCGTCTCGCGCCCAGGGCGCTCAATTGCTTCATACGTCGCTCCTTGGACCGCCTGTTCTGAAACCATACCTACGAAGCACAAAAGTCAGCATAGAGCAACGTTAATGAAAATGAAATGGATTGGAAGGCTTGAAGTGCAAATATTACGGCTGGAGCGTTGGAGACGAGAGAGGGGCTCACAGCAAAGATTGCCTCTGTATCCAAAATGACGTTTGAACACATATCTCGATATATTAAGATAAATAATTGAATGCACACAGGATGTAAAGCTACAGAATCCATATTTGATAGTCAATCAAATAAAAACAAACACTTTACTTCACTATAGATCGAAAACTTTTTTTCGTTGAAATATCATTATAGATTGGTAGCCTATATAAAAAGTAGCCTAACTCTAATATCAGATCTATTCCAACAATATAAGCATTATGTATGGTGTCATTTTGTTTACAATTATTACTGCTTTACCGTTATATTATCATTGCTTTGTTTATAGATCCGTGATCAACAACAAAGCAATGCCTAGGCCATGTGTAACATGGGTGCCCTTTTTGTGCCGGAGCGCGCGCTGCCCTGCATGGTCGTCAGGTTCTGTGCGTGGTGACTCGATGGTGTAAAGTCTTATTCCTGGGATAATATTACTATTAATTATCGTCACACCAGTCGCACAGATCTAACCTCAGTTTAATGTTATTTTAACCCTCCATTTACCCCGAGTAAGGAGGCTGCAGCGGGAACTTTAAAAATCTACAATTAATACTTAATAGGAGGGTTGTTAGCAATATATTACACGGCTCTGCGAGGTTATTATTTCGTAATCTATATATCCACCCTTGAATTCCTTCGGCTAATTATGCTCTTCCTTGAAGCTCTTAAATATCATAGATTTTTTTTTCACTTGATCTGCCTTCAATTTTTTGTCATTACATGACCACGTCCCCGCAGCACTCGCCCTATCAAGGGAGACACTCGGCGGTGTGGATGCGCTTATTTGTACATACGATATATTGTCCCAACTTAGGTACTACGATACAGAGACCAACTTAAACATTCAAAATCAGGTGTGTATCTTCAATAGCCTAATTTTCAACTCTTGAAAATAGGCCAAAAATATTGCCGCCAAACAAAAAAGGCTTCCAAATGATAGGCCTAGCTGACTTCTTTTGCATTAGGTAATGCAATTTGTCAAAATTAAATACCACTGGTAATAATAATAATAACAATAACAATATTATTCATAATACAATTATTCATAATAATTGTGTTTGTTGTTGTTATTATTTGTCAATATACGGCATGCTTATTTGAAATGATTTACGCTATACTAGACTGGGGGTAAGGAGGCATTTTGAAGTCTCCTGAACAGATTTCTGCGTTTACACTTGACTGAAAATGGTCACAGCATGGCTAAATGTGGTCGCAAAACGTGATGGTCCAGCGTTGCCAAGACTCCCATCGCTCTCACCAGTCTCACGCCAGTTGGCGTGTTTACCCATCCTGCACGCCAAGAATAAAAAATACCCATATAAATTACGCTTTCCAAATAAACCTCGATGACAGCCAATCTTTCGCTCTTTCAAGTCAATGTGACCATGCAATTTCTAGGCAACCCCATCTTTAAGCGGGAAGGCAGATGAGAAAGGAGCGGAGTGATTGTGATCAGGCCTCTGTTTGTGGCGAACTGTTGACAGGGTGCCCAACATGGAGATACTTTCAATAAAATACAAGCTGCTATATCACACGCTATAAGTGTGTAACCCTGAAAGCGCACAAGGTGAGGGTCCCTCACTCCCCCCACTATACGGTTCTCATTCACTCCCATACCAATACAACATGAGCTGCATCAGGAATTACATTCATGTCATTATAGTGCATTTGTCTTTGCCATTACCTGAATGACTCTCATGTTCAGCCCCGTCTCCTGCGCGAGCTGCTCCCTGATGTGTCTCGTGGGTTTGGGGGTGGCAGCGAATGCCGCTTTTAGGGTCTCCAGTTGCTTTGCTTTGATGGTGGTTCGCGGTCCACGTCGTTTACCGCCAAGGTTCTCGCCATCGTTCTCATTACTACCCGTTTCTTTGTCCGACAGATTGGCTATTTCAGAGTCCTTCACATCGTCCTGTAACTGATCTTGAGAATCCGGGGATAAACTTGGGTCGCTACATGCTGTTACTGTGAAAACGAAAAAGGACAGAAAACGCTTAGACACACAGTCCATTTGTAGACCTATAATTTCAATACAATGAGGAATATGAATTATTACTAGTGGCCTATTTGTGTAGGCCTTTATAGCCTTACTAAAATATATATATTTAATTATAAATTGATATAGTATTAAACAATAGGACTACCTGAAATAATAACCGATGCAGATTTAAATTATTATTTTTTGAACACTATTTGTGTTCTCTATTATCTTTTAGCGCCGAATTCATTAAACATGTCAAAAAAATAAGCCTACGATAAAATCAATAGGCTTCTGGGTCTACAATAGTCATACAACCCGATAATTAACATCTATGCAAATATAATTGGATATTTTGGCTTACAAATCCAAAGAAATCATCAGCAATAGTGTGAAAATATAGGCAATGCAATTGCGCAAATGGTTATTTCTGTTTTTACAATCAAATCAAATAGTTTAGGCATAGGGCCTACCCTACATGGAAGAGCACGATGCATGATTATTCAACACAGAACTGTGGGCGGAACAAGTCACATCCGTCACTATTTTTTATTTTTTTTATTTTACCTTTATTTAACTTGGCTAGTTAGTTAAGAAAAAAATATTATTTGCAACGACGGCCTAGGAACAGTTGGTTAACTGCCATGTTCCAGCGGCAGAACGGCAGATTTGAACCTTGTCAGCTCGGCGATTCGATCTAGTAACACTTTCGGTTACTAGTCCAACGCTCTAACCACTAGGCTACCTGCCGCGCCACTAGTAACGATGCGCCCAAAATGATGAAGCCAATTTGACCGTATAGGCCTACCTGAGAGAAGGTTTGTGTCTTTCCCATTGCTGTGGGTTAGATAATCTTCTTTGCAGACAAATTTATTTTCGTCTATGATGTAGAGCTCCTCTCCCGTGGACAGCTGTTTGTTACACATCATGCAGGTGAAGCAGTTGAGATGAAACACTTTGCTCCTTGCCCTCCGGACCAAGTCGTTCGGCGAGATGCCCTGAGAACAGCCCGCGCACTTTGTCCCAAACCTCCTGCGAGGGGACAGAGGAAGAATGCACTATTAAAATGTATTTAGGCGCAAAACCAAACAGTATATGTTAGTATACAACGATTGAATATTGAGAGTGTGAATAAATACATATATAGTTTTTAAATATAGATCACTGCGTAGTCTCAGAAAAAAAGTTGCTATCTAATAATAATAATAATATATGCCATTTAGCAGACGCTTTTATCCAAAGCGACTTACAGTCATGTGTGCATACATTCTACGTATGGGTGGTCCCGGGGATCGAACCCACTACCCTGGCGTTACAAGCGCCATGCTCTACCAACTGAGCTACAAAAGGGTTCTTCGGCTTTCCCCATTGAAGAATCCATTGAATAACATTTTTGGTTGCAGGAAGAACCGTTTAGGGTTCAATGTAGAACCCTTTCAACAGAGGGTTCTAGATGGAACCCAAAATAGTTCTACCTTTGACCAAAATGGTTCTACCTGGAACCAAAAAGGGTTCTCCTATGGGGACTGTAGAATAACCCCTTGGGAACCTTTTTTTCTAAGAGTGTAACCCTAACCTCTGCCTCTCAGTTGCAATGGTTCACGATGAGAATGATTCCATAATTGCCATATGTGGTCCTGTTCATTATAATTATTGTTAGCTGTAGTAGGCCCTGTACATCGATTATATTTCTGCATTCATTGTCAACGGACACATTTTCTTACTTTGCCGAATCAACAAAATATTTGTTCCATTATAAACACGTTTTTGTGTAAATAAGAGAACTGCGTAGAATCGCATTGTAGGCCTATTTAGACCTAATGAAAAGACATGTTAGTGTTGTCCATCCTGAAATGTAGATGATCATTATGAAAAAGAATACATCCTTTATAACACAAAACAACAGCCCTAAATGTGTAATCCAATTAGGAAATAATACACATTGCAATATACAAGTTAGTACTTTAATATGTGTGATGATCCTCTTTTTGTTGATTGTAACGGAAACTAATGTGTATTGAGATTATGGACACTGATTGTTGACTGCAAGTCTGTGATTGCATTGTCTGCTTGTTTGATCTTTTAAAGAGGTTAGTTATTTAAATCCACTTATCAAGTCCTTCTCACTGGAGCCGTGCAAACACAGGGGCCTAGGCAGATAGCTTTGCCACTGGGCCGAGATACACACTTCCTCCACACTACCCCGATGAAGTATTGATTCTAGCCGCTTCTCTGCACCTCTACGCCTTATAAACAACGTGTGATTGATTTCCTTCATAACCCATACCGAGGACGAGTACACACGCGTTTAATGTTGCTGTCCATCTTTTAGCATAACAATACAAATGAACAAGCCTTTAATTACTGTCTCTCCTAATCAAAGCTTCTGAAGCAACACCTCCAAGTCCGCCGTCACACCTAGCACTTAGAAATTCTGAAGGAATTGGATGCAATCTTATTTGTCTTTTAACCATATTAGAAATGAGTACAGATAATATTTTTGAGTGGTTAATGTATTAATACGTGCCATATATAATACATTCCATGAAGTGTTTAGCTTTGAATATACCTATAATTTTGTTATAGGCAACTTATAATGGTAAATGTTTTGAGAGCATATTGGCTTAACAGTTTTCTAAAGTACAATTTGAAGGTATGAGGTGTAAATATTAAGTCTTCAGATGGTTTTGCTCTACTTTTGTGTTCATTAGTTCAGAAGTTAGAGAGTCACCTCTTTTCTTTGTTTTTTTTACACTAAACAAATGACAGAGTTTATATGTTCATTATTAACCAATAATACATTATATCGAAAATGTTTCGTATTTGCAATATCCTTATGAGTCTTTTTTAAAGAATAATATGCATTTGTCTGAGAACATTAGGATAGTAATTGTTACCTTAGCAGAAACACGGAAATGCTTATCCAAGACTACACATCTGAAATAATCATTACTGTAGTAAAGGACGAATGAAAGGGAGCAAGCACCCACCAGTCAAGCTTACCTAAAGAAGTCGTTTTTGCAATATAGTTTCCCCTCTCGAGAAAAGCATTTCTCTGTTAAATTGCATTTACATTCGCAGCACTGTACGCACTTGACGTGCCACGCTCTGTCCAGAACATTGAGGAGAAACCTGTCCAGTATAGGCCTCTCGCACCCGGCACAGTGGACCATCCTCTTTGGATTTGCACCCACTCCGCAACCGTGGTCTGTTCAGCCTCCTGAGGTTGTGGTCGTCTCACTCACACTCTTGACTTGAGCAGAAAGCAAATCAACACACCGGTTATTGGATGTTTTGTATTTGGAGTATTTGGTTCCGTTTTCGCTCGGATGTCCTGGATCAATGTGTTCACATAAACAGTCGATGGGTAGCCTGGTCGCTATCCTACCTCTTATACTCTCCTCTGAAGTGGTCAGCATGGAGGTTTATAGGATCCAAGTACAGGATGGAGACCGTTCGCCAGGATGAGTCCGCCCAGGTGAGGTAGTCAAAGCCTTAGACGCCTCGAAAGTCAGTCCTTCGGATCCTCTTCCATACACCAAACACACGTCGGTTTAAATGTAGCCAATCAAATGGCAAAAAATATCAAGCCACCTCTGAAGATTGGCTATAATGTGAGAACCATAGCCTATCAGCAAGTATCCGTAGTCATCAAAGTGAAGCATTGGCCGAAAAAGCAACGTGTGCCAGTCGCTGTTGAAGACGCACATCTAACAAAATTGTTTTGGGGCAATACTGTCACACAGAAAGACGCGCGTGCCTATAAATAATTCAATGTTCTTTGACATGACCGCTTATCCACTGTTTAGGACCCGATGAGAATCGAAATAATTTCCTATCAAAATACTTTAAGGAAAAAGTGTGTTTCCTCCGGCTCTGTTGGCTACCTGTCCCCTCGAGTTCTCTTTTGGTAAATGATGCTAGTGATGGTAGGATGCGTGTGACATCTCTGTGCAGGATTGACGCTCCGCGTTGTCTGCAGTACTCTGCATGTTCCTGAAAGCACACGAGCCAGCCTTATTCACAGTCTCGTGACGTCATGCAGTGGAGAAGCCAATCAGCAGCGCGCAATGCAAGTAACTATTAGCTATCCCTTCAAAGACGAGCCGGTGCATTCTGTTCTATTTATGGGGAACTGAAGAAACCAATTGTCAAATATTCCTAGAAACTATCATATGTTAGTGAATGTATGTGGGCGGAAAGACAACGACCGTTGAGGTAAAAACAGCACAATCACCAGCTTATCAATTGTGTGCGGCGAGGAAATGGACGTGAAGAATCATTTCATAAGGTAGATATGGGCATCTTAACGTTCTCTCCTGATCCTGCATGGATCCTCCCCATGCGCGAGAGAGAGGTCGTCTTAGTTTAAAAACAGTAGTAGTAACATTGGAATATATCTTATATTCATATAACAAAATTGGATGGAATGCATGCTTTTGTTACATTTGTATTGTTTGGTAAACATCGCATTTTGACTAAGTTTTAGCATATAGTATACAGGCTACAGAAGTGAATTGACTTCTCCCGTACAATACGTTATCATGTTAACAATGACAATAGATACGTCATACATTTGATTTCAGACTTAAGTTGACCAAATGTTTTTTGTTAGATTGTACAGCCTCTCCAATGCGCCAAGACGCTGGTGGCGCCGTACGCTTTAGTGAGTGTTCTCTTGGTTGCGGCTGAACAAATCTTAGATAATAGTTTAGAGACAAATTTCAATCATGTGTACATCACCTAAGGGAAATTAAGTCAATATGCGTTAGAAATGAGTATTTACCCAAAACGGGAATTAAGTTTCACAATTCGAAATAATCAGAGGTATAGTCTATGTCCTGGTGGCTGGGTTTGTTTCATCATATGCTTTTACTTGAAATGTTTTTCTTGACAGCTGCACAGTCTTCTCCGTACCTTTTATGCATGTTATCATTTATTTGCCATGATCCTTATTTAATCACTATGTAAATCCACATTTCCCACCAATGCATCTCAGCAGTGCTGTGCTCTCTTTGGTCTTTTGTTGAGCATAGGGGATGTGAAAGACGAAGAGGCTCAAAAGTTTACAGGTTACTAGATCATTGTGACAGTTGCTGATGGCGTCAACACATTAGGACGTTTAATTAAGTCCGTTCAATCCACTTACCAGAAGAGGAGCCAAAACACATTACCTAGAAGTTTGCATACTTCGAAATAGTTAAGGCTATGCATTATGTAGGCCTATTGAAAACTCTGAGTGTTATCATATCCAGGTGTTTTACAGGACCAAGCCTGCTCTTCATTTTATAGGAATGATGTCTAAATGTTCTTACTACTGATGCGTTTGTAGTTGGGTTAATGGTGACTTACAATATCCAGCCATCACATTTCTTAGTTTTGCATTTCTTAGTTTTGCATTTGTTTTTAAATCATCCTTCATAGATCTGTCTTTAAAGCTCAAGGAAAGTTGAATCGTCTTTGAATCGTTTGAGGTCTTTCTTTCCCAAATTAACATATGTAAAATTATAGCTTAATAAATATAGTATTAACTATAAAGAAGTTGTGGTAGTTTTATTTGTGAAGTGTTGATAATAAATGCTTTATGACTGATTGGTTACCTTCAGACAGTGGGAGGGAAAGGGATGCCAAGGGCAACATATAAACTCACATGTAAGGTTGGAAGTTCGCACTTGTCACCGGGTGACACCGCAACAGGGAGGCCTATGAGATTACATTTCTTCACTGCACCTAATCTTACATCATCACTATCTCACTTCTCTCACACCCACGTGCACGTGCACGTGCACGTGCACGCGCGCGCACACACACACACACACACACACACACACACACACACACACACACACACACACACACACACACACACACACACACACACTGACGGGCAGCGGTGAGTGGTACCCTATGTCAGTTATTTATATTTTAGCGGCGTACTTTTGTGCAAACGTTCCAGTCTGAAATCTGGAATCAATAGCACGACCCCTCGTGCATATGGGCTGCTTCTCATGTAAAACGGAGGCGAGGGCAAGAGAAGGCCGCGACCAGCCCCATACTATAAAAACACGGTGACAGCTGCCTCAGAGCGTCTGGGGATCGCCTCTTGACTGCGGCACCCTTTCGATGACAAGTGTTTTTCCCGGGAAAGAATAACAGATAAGAGACGAAAACACAACATAATATTTCTGGTATTTCTCTTTCACTCTCTCTGCGTATGACTGTGAGAGCTTTAAATTCATCTGCTAAGCGTCTGGTTAAATTTCTACCAACATCTCACTAAGAGAGAGAGAGAGGGAGAGGGAGAGGGAGAGGGAGAGGGAGAGGGAGAGGGAGAGGGAGAGGGAGAGAGGGAGAGGGACAGAGAGAGAGAGAGAGAGAGAGAGAGAGAGAGAGAGAGAGAGAGAGAGAGAGAGAGAGAGAGAGAGAGAGAGAGAGAGAGAGATTGTGGGAGACAATTGTCGGAAGGAGGCTTTTGACAGTTAGGCGATGAAACTAAAGTCAGCCTCAAATTATAGCTTGAAATGTTCAGATTTTCAGTGGCGCTTAATAGGGAGACACTATTATGTGAGATATCTAGCCTTCCAGAAATTAAATTTCAACATACGAATTTGTAATTTAAGTTTCAAAGTGGCGAGAGTAGCGTAAGGCTGTCATATCATAGCCTATACCTCCAGCTCTGACTGGGGGGTGTAAAGTATTCTTACACCTAGACTAGGCTACTAACATATGGGAAATACATCCACACTAAATAGCTGTAAATAAATAACTTGTTATTTTCAGCACCAGTAAAATCTGACTTGTCACACAGAGAATAATCTTTCCTGATTTAGAAGAATAAACCATTCAGTACAGCATAACCCACAGAATGAGATTAATTCATGAATAAAAACGAAATCAGACAGATATGAATATCTCAGGACCCCTCGAGGCAATGACGCGATTAACTGCAAAAGGATTACTGCTGTAATACGTTATAGGAGTACAAATGTTCCCCAGTCAATGCTTTTCGTTTCATATCCAGAAGGGGTCCATTCGAATTGTATTTACCCAAAAAGAAAAAGCATAGGCCTACCATAGGCCTACCTACCTGGCATACCTACCTGGCATACCATGCACAACTGAAGAGACCTAAAGTTCCTGAACTTAGTTTCACCAAAATTCTAAGATAGGCACAACAAAACAATAGGAGGCAGGCCTCTATATAATTGCATAGCTGCCTCTTCAGTATATTTCCTCACTTTATGTCCATACTCAGCGACAGACTGCTCCAAGGGGAGCTTGGTTTTACTACTGCACTTTTACAGTATATGCAACGAGCAACGTATGGAGCAGGCTAGAGGGAGCCATCGATAGAAAAACGCAAAACCAAACCGGGCTCTAAACAGGGCATGACCTAAACGTATCTCATTGCACATAATTGCCTGTCAAAAGATGAGACCTGCTCTGTTGAGTAGGATATGTCAGATTGGCTACTTACTTTTTTTGAAGCATATGTTATTGTCTGTGTTGACCTGAACTGCATACATAGCTTACTCTGTCAGCGGTGGTAAGGTCTATATATATATATATATAAAAAAATAATGTGACATGTGTAGGCTATTCTTATTTTGAGCACTTTTGTCTGCATTTCTATTCTATGTTATTCTATTCTATTCCATTCTTACTTGTCATGCAATCAGACAATCCCCTGATACAACTTAGCCAAAAACGTAATGTTGCCTACATTGGCTTCTACAGGCCTTGGCCAAGTGTAATATTTTAAAACCTAAATAGAGCCCACTTTAAATTAAATCACAATCTGTTTTCTAAAATAAATGATACAGTAATATTCAAAACAATGGCGTGGATTTATGGAAGCCAGGCTTCACCAAAAAATCTACCAATAAAAAATAAAAAAGTATAATATATAAATAGTATTTTGTCTCTCCGTGTTTCATAATGTTCCGTCAATTCGCAAGAGGCTGAATGTATCTCACAGGAGAAAGCTTCCGAGCGAGGGAAACAGCGCCCCTCTGTCTCTCTATGTGTAGGCCATCTATCTGATGCTGTCTGGTCCAAACGAGTATGACATTGTTGCCACCCGTAGTATTGAAGGCATGGGAAGCCAGTGAGTTTCAAGCCTCCCTTGACATTTTTTTTTTGTCAATCAGCATTGAACTAAACTGAGCGAGCTCAACTGTGAAGGGTCCTGGTCCACTAAAAAAAGGTGTCAAGGGAAGACAGTTTCGATTTGGCGTCACTCCTATCAAATCCCATTGAGAGCATACATCATTGACAGAAAAACGTGAATTGTTGCATCTTGTTTTGTTGTTGTCCTCCGGTGGCTAGCTAGCCAGCTAGATACAAATTGGCCCCAAATTAGCCATGGATGGAGATAGGGATTTGGACTGGCCTGAGAGGATGGAAGTGTAATATGTAGGTAGATGTAGGCGAATGTTAAGGCTAATGTTAACTAGCTAACGTTATCCCTGAATGGAAGTTAGGCTAGCGAGCAAGCAAATTCTCCAGAACAACAGTAAATAAAAGCGGGTACTGTATGACAGAGTGATAGACTGTTTCTTCAACATGAAAGAAAGGAGGATGGAATTGGCATTTCTCCACAAGTAAGGGGAGTCAACATGTTTTTCTACTTGCACGAACGCACACACGCACAGAGAAATCAGAACATTGGACAGCCACATCATATTTAGTTTACTTTAATTGGGCAAAATTATTTTTGGTATCTTTTAGTTGTCACTGTATTAGACTAAGCATAGGTGATTTGATGATGTTGAAATGTTGAAGTTGAAATGGTGCTGGAATAGTGGAGGCAGCTCCTGTTATCTTTGCGACTTGCGGTAACTCTCCGTGATTCTAAATCAATAGTTGTTTAGTGGTTCGAAAATGTTGGAAACATTAACTTGCCTGACCATGCTGTAGGTAATGTAACTGTCTGTTACTGTACATGCAATATGCTTTGTGGACTTCACTGGACAGAGGTTGCTATCCGGTTTTGTGATAAAACAAAAGGTGTGCCACTCATCCTAGTTGCCCTCATCCTAGTTGCAGTCGAAACGCTATTTCGTTTAAGATAATGATTAGCCTACTTTCAGGTCTAGTGAAAACATTTTCTGAAATGCATTTTTTTAATCAACAAAAACAATATTTTAGTTTGGGCTATTCAATAGGCCTACGTATGAGAAATACGCCTATACATTCAACAAAATAAGTTGTATTGTGTTGCTTCTGGTAGGATATGTTTGTGTGCTGCTGATACGTGACCGGGCGAGTGAGAGAGTTGAGAGTGGGCAGCGGACTCTGTGATCGCTAGCTGTGCAGACACGCCGTGACTCCGGTAATAAAGTGAGAAATATTACCCCTGACTGGAGCTTTGATCAGCTGAGCGCACCGGGGACCGCCGAGAGCACTGTCGGGGGGGGGGGGGGGGGGGGCTAGTGAGGAGCAGTGGGTCGGGCAGGCCTTCTCTATAGCCCCCACCGCGCCACAGCCCTGTTTGGGTGCAATCAGCATCCAGTAGGGACTTCAGAGGGGACACGGATAGGCACGTCCCATTCATAAGCACAAATTGAGTTTATACAAATTAATGTGTTGTTGTTTTTACTCTCATGTAATTCGTTTAGATTACAATTGAAAAGCTTTAAATAGATACGTCCTCTTTCTCAGACCTCATCTTTCCAAATCAAATATGAAAAAGGAATAGGCTAAATTAAACAATTTAATACTAGGCCTACGATTAAATTATAGACAATGCTGAAGATACATAAATTGGCCTTGGGACAAAACTATAAATTGCTGAAATGGGTGTACAACCAAATTGCAGATGAACAATTTTGAAAACAAAAGTGTACTGTAATGCTCCTTTTAGTAGGCCTAGGTTTATAACTGGACTATTTTCGGAATTATGCCTTACGTCGCAAAATAAGAAAAATGTGTGATGACAAATGTAGTATTGATCATGAATGCGTTGTTCATTCCTATTAAATCTTGAATGACTGATTATTATTGTTTGATTCCCATTCACTATAAATGAATTTGTTCTTAACTGACTTTCCAAGTTAAATAAAGGTAATAAATGAAATGCAAGACCGATATGTTGGAATTGTTTAGAATTATTAGTACATTTATTTTTTAAATGATATGTTGCTGTCATGAGAAAAATAATGAATACAATGTGAAACATCTAACAATGTTGGCATAGTTGAACAAATTCAAGCATTCAGATTCAATAGGCCTAAATTAAAATAAATAATTAATTAATATCTAAATAACTAACAAAATAAATAAAGAGTATGCCCTCTTTTTAACATTGAGAGTTAATATATTTCCTCACAAAATATGTTGGTATTATAATAAATAATAAATGGTATTGGATCATCGCAAAATACGTACTTCTGAAAAGGCAGCCACCATCAATAGCCTATACCGTTTTTATAGCGCCACATGCACCACGGAGCAAAGGGGCAGGGCGGGATCATTCTAATAGGGTGCGTAGGTTCACCATCAAGCATGTGATTTGGGTCGTATTCATAAAACGGCTTTATTTTCACCGCGTGGACAAGGAGGCAGGCGAGAGAGAGAGAGTGTGTGCTGTCACTCACCACAGCTCAAACAGAGCCCGGGCCACCGTGTGCGTCCGCGAGGTGAGGAGGGGCTGCCGCTCAGCTCAAGCCAACAGCGTGCCAAAACTGATTAGAAGGGTATAGAGACAATGTCTGAGCAGAATCACAGCACAGCAATATCATTACACAGCCCCCCCCTCTCCCCCACCCCAAATAAAAGGAATAAAAATATTTAAGAAATAATAGGCTATGGCTATCCTGTCCAATGTTATATGTCGAAATGTTGAATTGTGAATCAAAATGATAAATAAGGCTTCTAAAGATTGTTCTATCTTTGAAATGATACACTGTAAACAGGCCACATCTAGACTAGATAGCCTACCCAGGCCTACTCCAAAGACCGGCTGATTTTCCCTTGGATTTCTTGGAATCGGCACAAACATCTGCCAATGATGACCTCGCAGAATATTGACCCCAAACTCTACATAAACATTTTCCTGACTTTCCAACTCCATCGCAGAGAGAGAGAAATTCGATGGAACTTATAGATCTGCTCTGGCCGTCCCATCACCAGAACAGCTGCTGCTACTCTCCCCAACCCGATAATAAACACGCTGACATGACAACTGTGCTGCTTCCATGGCACTGGTCCGGTCTCAGCGTGAAATAGGCCTAAATGCAACTTTCTTTTCGGAAGACGGATGGGGCGAATCTCCCCGTCATCATCTTCCAGCCTCTTCCAAGAATGCAGAATGCAATTATATTGTTCTAATACTATGAGTAATTTAGAGAGAGACAGTGACGTGGGATCTATCTATGTAGGCCTATTATGGGCTATATTTAAGCAATCTCTCTTACTCATTGAACAACATCACAAAACATGTGCTATCCCACTGACCTTTCTTCGAGTACAGGCAATGCATATAACACTAGGGGGCGAATTCAATCTGAATAAAGAGGGAGGCCCACCCCAACTGTGATTTATTATTATAGGCCCATGCACTTGATTTTAATGTGGGGTCCTGTAGTTGGAGTGTTGCTGAATCCCAAAAGTGCTGATGTGACAGATAAAAAAAGCCTAATTAATCGAATTGACATCTGCTAGCTATAGCATCTTTATCCACATTAGAGCTTTACTCATATATAACAAATATATGTCAAACATATAGGCCTGCTCTAGTATACTCTCGTCTGAAATTGAAATCAGAGGGCATTTATGTTACAGAAAATACGGACCAGCAGAAAAGAGTATTATTATTATGACTCCCTTATGAAATATATAGAGAAAAGGTCTAGTCTTTGGGATCATTTGCTCTAGTTTAGATTAATGATTCTCCGTGCTTATTCTGCAATACGGGTGAAAGGGCTAGGATCACTAATGATTCTAATATAATGTGTGGTGATAACCACTCCCTTTGAGATATTATCGCGCAGTGGGCAATGCTCTGGGGACGGCCTGCGAGGCTGAAAAGTGGCAGATAGCTGCTGCACGGGAGCAGATTTCTGCGTTAAAACCCCGCTAGCATCCGCAGCCCTGGCCGTTGCTGATATCAAGTGCCCGGGGTTGATTTAAAATAGGCTACAGGGATGGCTGGATGATAGCTGGATGATGTATTTTGCGACTTATTTTTTAACTCAGTTTTTTTTTGTCAAATTAGAAAATGTGCACACAAGGTAGATGGTCATGTTGGATATCTAAGATACAAAAAAAAAGTGCAGAGTTAAAACCAAAATGCACTCAAGTAAAAAGTAGAATTGAGTTTAAATGTTCTCCAAGGTAGGCCTACATTTGTTGTTTCATTTAAAAAGGCAGAGAACGGTAAACCTATGATTCTTTAAAAATCTCAAACATTCTTCATCTCTTAAGTTTAACAACAGGGATATGAGGCAGGTCTCAACTTGCAGCGTACTTGGCAGTATTTGAACAAAACACACGAGTCATTGTTCTACCAGGGAACATGATCACTGAAAGCAGTGATATCATGCAAGGTATAAACATCCAAAGACACATACATATAGATGTATACCTCAGAAACATGTGACGATCCCTTCTAGCCTACTCCATTGGTTGAAGTTTTGAACAGAAACTAATTTGTGCATGAAACTATATAGTAGAAGACAATGCTCATTAAATCAAATATGCCTATGGAGAGAAAAATAAGCGAAGATAATTTAGAATGACTTATTATCTCAGTAATTTCCAATCAGAACTTTTACAAAGACGATTTTTACCTATGAAACGCTGCATTATTATCGACAAGCACTGATCAATAAGAACACAGTCCTTACAAACTTCTGTGGATGAATGCAGAGGATTAAAGATGGGCGAGGAGAGGAGAGAGAAGGAAGGGAGGAAGTGGGGAGCGAGAGAAGCTTGCTGGGCCGCGGGAGACGCACCACGGGCAATATCGTTCCATTCATCTTCATTGCCTTTTGTGTGCACAAAAAGCAACCCGTGCATAAGGTAAAGCCCGCATCAAAGCCGTGGCTTTATTTTATATCCTATAGATCAGGAGGGAGACAAAGCTTTATTTTCGCCAGGAGAGAGATATTTTACCTCTGCCTTACGGTTTTATGTTGGAGAGGTGTCAGCCAAAGGAAATGGATGGCTAATGCATAGGCAAAACGCCTCGCCTCGACATGCTGCAAGTCAGCGGCTGTTCGCAGGAGGAGAGCCGGGGATTTAAGGCCGGTGGGAGCCGAGCCAGGCATGGGATTGAGCGCTGGCTGGGTATATAATGTATTCGATCCCGTTACACACACGCACGCGCTCATACTCGCATGGAAACCAGGACGCACCACATTACGCACGAGCACACACGCACATTTACACACACACGCACATTTACACACACACACACACACACACACACACACTCACACACACACACACACACACACACACACACACACACACACACACACACACACACACACACACACACACACACACACACACACACACACACACACACACACACACACACACACACACACACACACACACACACACACACACACACACACGCTTTTCTAGAACCACTAGCACCTAAAATCTGACGCACTGTTCACTGCATTCATTTATTCAGATACCTCCTTTATTAGGTGGAAGAGAAAGAGTTAACGAGATTTACAATGCTGCTCAAAAACAGAGCTTCTCTGTCATATTTTTCTCCATGTTAAATAGAAATCTAAAGAAGTAATTGGAATTTACTGCATACCTGAATAACTGCATATAAATAAGCACATATTTCATGGGGGGGGGGGGGGGGTCACTGACACTGTTTGGCCATATAAAACCGGTGCATGCATTATAATACACAGCAAATAATGTTATTTCGCACAAGCCTTGCGACATGCTTGTGATTCCGTCCAAATTATGCAGGATTCAAACTAACGTTTTCAATTTATTAAACCTATATAGGCAACATTTCATTTTAATGGGACAATTTATTTCTGAGAAGGGATTATCAGTGCTGGTTGAACCTACACCAGTCTGTACATTTTCAGCATCCACGTCATTTAGAACTTTATAGGCTACAGCCTTTATATCAGTGGACTGGCGTATCAGGGGCTGGCTGTTGAGCTCCCCAACACAGGCAGACGACAGAGGCATCAGACATTGACTTTGGAAATGACTTCCAGACAGACACATTCCTCAATTCTAAACACCTTTAAGTGTCTGCATGTGCTTACCGAATTTCGTCAAGGAGGACACAAATCCGCCAACTGGGATTGCAGTCATGCACGGGTCTCTCCAGGCCTCGCGCGCGGGGTATGTAAAGTGGTCGACAGAGGAGCGACCCCAGTCGAGAGGGCTCAGGTGGATTTGGAAATAATGACAACATGATGTCTGTTACGATTCACATTAACCATTTCACAACAAGAACTAGAGTCCCTTTGACAAGCCTCAATGTCAAAAGTCTCAAGGCTATGCTTTATATAGGCTCAGGGTAATATTCAACACCTAGACCAAGGGCCTACAAGGGCCAAACTAAAGAAGGAGCATACTGTATATGGCTATGAGGAGGAAGAACACTAATCCTATGGAAGAGAATGTATGCAATCAACAACAACAAACTGTTCCCACTTAGTGAGAATGAAACCCTCAATATGCAACTATTTAGTTGCACACACAATCATATCCCTTTCAGATAGTTTCCTTGCTGGATTATACACTGTTCTCCATGTTGGTAGCACTATGTGTCAAATGAATCTATATGTGGGACTCCTTACTGCCATTATTCAGAAAGGGATATGATTGTGGGACTCCGTATCCCCCCCACCGTCCCACCGCCGCTGACCCCCACACCGATCCCCTGCTCAAACGCTAGAGCTGAGACTGTGGGTGGGAACACAAATTGTTTCTCTATGATGAGGAGACCAGGGGCCTCAGTGATGCGATTTAAGAGAGAGATTTGTTCCCTGTATGGTTCTGTTCCTGATAGGCCCATCAGGTAGGAGCAGCAGGGAGCCACACTGAGGGGTCTGGGGTGAGGGGGGAAGTGGGGTGGGTGGAAAGTCATAGAGGGGGGTCGGTGGTGGCTTGGTTGGGTTGATGTGGAGGTCGTTCATATGCTGGTGCGGGGAGCCTGGACAATTCGTTGTATGCTCTGCCTGCCGATGAGCTAAAAATGTGAGGAGGTTGTGGCCTCCGGGTGTTTTACGACAGGGGGACGGAGGCTGATTTGTCTTCACCGGAGCGTACCACTGGCATCTTCACACCCTTGAGTTGCAGGGCAGGGCAGGGCAGAGGTGGGGAACAGGGAGAAGGAGGGGAAGCTGTAAATTAGCTGGGCTGGCAGGCTGATGGTCGGTCAGTGATCTCAGGGAATGGCACCCACCTGACCCCGTGTGCTTAGGCCCCAGCTGAGCCTGCACTGCATGGAGATGAGAACCAGGGATGTAAACTAATCTACCCCAACCCAGCCCAGCCCAGCTCTATCCCCCCCATTCCCGTGGCCCGGTCCAGCTCAGCTTCCTTCTAAGGGTATGGTAAGGAGGATATATGTGTGTGTGTGATCATCACCCTGGCCCGGTCCAGCTCAGCTTCCTCCTAGGGGTATTTACATTTACATTTAAGTCATTTAGCAGACGCTCTTATCCAGAGCGACTTACAAATTGGTGCATTCACCTTATGACATCCAGTGGAACAGTCACTTTACAATAGTGCATCTAAATCTTAAAGGGGGGGGGGGTGAGAGGGATTACTTATCCTATCCTAGGTATTCCTTAAAGAGGTGGGGTTTCAGGTGTCTCCGGAAGGTGGTGATTGACTCCGCTGTCCTGGCGTCGTGAGGGAGTTTGTTCCACCATTGGGGGGGCCAGAGCAGCGAACAGTTTTGACTGGGCTGAGCGGGAGCTGTACTTCCTCAGTGGTAGGGAGGCGAGCAGGCCAGAGGTGGATGAACGCAGTGCCCTTGTTTGGGTGTAGGGCCTGATCAGAGCCTGGAGGTACTGAGGTGCCGTTCCCCTCACAGCTCCGTAGGCAAGCACCATGGTATGGAGGTGTGATCCTCACCCTTGTCCGGTCCAGCTCAGCTTCCTTCTAGGGGTATGGTATGGAGGTGTGATCATCACCCTTGTCCAGTCCAGCTCAGCTTCCTTCTAGGGGTATGGTATGGATGTGTGATCATCACCCCGGGATGGTCCAGCTCAGCTTCCTTCTAGGGGTATGGTATGGATGTGTGAGCATCACCCTGGGATGGGGTGATAAATGGAATCCTACAGTGCTGATTAGATCAGGGGCATGTTTGTCTTCCAGTATCAGGGATTACATGATTTATTAGAGAGCGAGGTTTGGTGGCTGGTGGCGGTGGCGAGTGCTAACTCCCCACCCACATCCAAAGGAAGTGTATTCCATTAAACTCCATGCATAGTTGGATATCTTTACACCAAGCAGCTAATTTGTCCCTTTAGCTTACAAGCCCATATCTGATCATCTATTACCCCACTGGAGAACCCCCCCCCCCCACACACACACACACTTCCCATTGAAGAAGACCTCAGAAACATCCGCTGATGTCCCATTAGTGTGGGGACACATCCATTTGTCCTGTCCCTAGCTCTTTATATATTCATCGTTTTCCACTACACACTCTCCCCATTGAGATGACCTATACATACAGTAGGGTACAGGTAGATGGCTAGATAGATTATGCAAGAAAGAGAAACCACTGTAACACCACTGTGGCCCACAATGAATCAAGGCAATTGCTATCCACTGGGGTGCTAACCACTGGGGTACCATCACTAGGAATATATGTAGCTCCTGGATTACTTTGTATTATATTAGATGCATTGTGCCGGCAAAGAATATACCAGTTTGTATTCAAGCAGAATGAACAACAAGAGTGGATGAATTGCTAGGAGAATGGGAAGATGAGGAAGGAAAGGGAGGCATAGTATAATTAAAGCAGGTTGGGATTGGGAGGTTTCGTTGGTTTAGATGTGAAATCTAATTTCTATATAATGTCATTTAAATCCCGACATCCAGGAGTTGTATTTGAACTTGGATTATCAGAATCATCAGCCTGTGAATGCGAAAGATCCTCATGATCTTTGGGGGGCACAATGTTCTTCATGTTCACAGGTCACAGGTTTTCTTGGAGTATAAAGCAGAGAGAAAGGATTGAATTGCATTTAGAGTTGAATAAAGAGGGAAGAAAAAGAAAAGGAGAAGAGAAGTGAAATTAAGGAAAAAGCACATTAGTTTACTTACAAAAGTAAGTGGTACTGGCCACTAGAAAAAAGGTCTCTGGCATACTAATTCAATTTCCTGTATTTAATTTGTATCTACAGAATTTAGATCCCCTTAAGATGAACCATTTAAAGACCTGGTATTACTGCAAAAGATTTATCCACAGACCATTTTCATAATGCCGTATAGAACAGGGGTGGACAACTCTGGCCCCTGAATTCCTCAGCTCGGGTGGTTTTAGCTCCTCCTTGGTCTTTCATTGATGAATTACCATAATTGATTGGCTGAAGAGTCCACACACCTGGATAAACAGTTTGTTATCTCTCCCTACTACTGACACATCTTTGAAGGGAATTGTTCCATCTGCCTTAATCAAATCGTTAAAGATACTTGTCAAATAGAAATGGATTGATTTACAGTAGGCTCTCTTCCAGTAGGCCACACCACTGCAAATACTACATGGGGATGGGGAATTTACATGGCTCTGTATGGAGAGAATGGCTGTATTTATTTGTGTGTTCTGCAGAACAGACACACAGACATCACCCTTATTGAGAATCCTCTCTCCCCATAGAAGTATGTTGACAACAAGACAGAGAGGCCTCTCTGAGACCGTACAGGTGTGCTGCATTGTCTTTCCTCCATGACAGCCCTGAAAGAAGAACACGCTACTCACTGAGGAGAGGCTGATTGTGGCCGTGTTAGGGACGGACGGACTCCCTGTGTAATTCTCAGATACAGAGGGATGGGAAATAAAGAAAGAAAGAAAAAGGAAAAACTAAACGCCTGTTAACTTATATCTCTGCCAGGCAGCCGAGGGAAGAGGTGAGAGGTCGCTTCTCCCTAAGCCCGGGAAACACAGAGAACATTAGTGAGGAAGCAGCATGGCCCGGCCAGACCTCCACTAGCTCTAATCTGGAGACTGGAGGAAGATACCAGACAGCCACAGTGGCATCAGACTATACTGCTGATGTCTTCTCCTCTCCTCTTCTGTCTGTCGGTGTGTGAAGTAACTCTCACCAATTCACTGTTTAAAAGGATTAGATGCATTTTTCATGCTTCAAAGCTAAATGACCAATTTGAATGTAAAAGTCCTTATGACGGAATAATCACTTGTGTGAGTGTTGTCGGCGGAGTGGAGAGGTGGCCTCCCAGGACAAACTGTTGATCACATATGACACTAGTGCCTCACTGCATGTCACAGTTATGCACCAACTTCGTTCTTACTCTCTACGAACAGTATATCCCAACTCCAGTCCTGAAGGACACCCAACAGTAGACATTTCTATTGTATCCCCTGACAAGCACACCTGATGTAACTTGTCAACTAATCATATAGGCATCTCAAGCCCTCAGTGAGTTGAATCAGGTGTGCATGTTCAGAAATGTGTGCTGTTGGGGGTATTCGAGGAGTTGGGAAACAGTGTTCTAAAGTAGAAACTGTATTCATGGGTTGCACCTCCGTCACTCGGTCGTCATGCCATTTTTATGAATGTTCTAAAAACGACGCTGACCATAGTGGTCATCGGACGTGCACTGGTGTTCAGTCATGCTGAATGGGGGTTAATGACTGTTTAATTGAAATTACACTATATTTGCCTTGAAATACCATGACAATGTTAAATAAGGCAAACAAATTAGTAGGAAACAACTTTGCTATCATTATCATGTGGTCAAATTAATTTTAGAGAAATGGTAATGTTGTCATTAGCTAGCAAAGTGTTTAAAAAATAGTTAGCAATGCTTACATTAGCAAACTAAAATTCAGTTGACTCCCCCCATTCTTAGTTAGCTAGCTAATGTTATAGTACATCGAGAGTCAACCTGGCGACATCACAATGATGACAAATGGATTTCCTACTAAAATGTGCCTTCTTTAGAAATGTCATTCTGTTTCTAAGCCACTATAATGTGCTTCCCTGATAATGTTTCCAAATGCTAATGTTTTAGGATTTGTGGCTTGAATACAATTCAAGTCATGAAGCCGATATTAGCATTTTTCACGCATCATGTTCAAATCAACTACAAGGGACTTTGTTGAGCTTCCCAATCCATTTTTTTTATACTTTCGGATGATTTGGACATGATGTGCGAAAAATGCTAATATCTGTCCCATGACTTGAATGAGATTTGTGCCACAAACGCTAAAATATTAGCATTTGGAAACAGTGCCTGTGAACCTAAACCAAAGCATCGATTGCTGTCATAGCTTGTCCATAGACTGCTAACAGGGTAATTTGGGTGAGCTATTCCTTTAACTCCCATTAGTTCACGTAAAAAAAAAAAAATCCATATGTATGACATGGATAACCCTCTTTTAAATGGAGCTCCACCTGTAGGACTGTCTCTGAGAACCTATCAAGGGACATTGAAGGAAAAAGAGTACTGAATATGAGACAGAGAGAAAGTTTGACTGATTGTCAGGCCCTGATTAAAACTTCTATGTGACACCACGGAACATCAAGCTAGCTCCACCAGGGTCTTTGAGCCCGGAGAGGGGGGAGAGGAGGGGGGAGAGAAAAGGGGGGTGACACTCTGTGTTTGAGTTGATAGGGGAGGGCTGAAGGGTAATGAGGACTCAGACCTGGCTGAACTTTCCTTCGACTTACACACTCCTTCTTTCTCTCTCTCTCTCCTTGTTGGCTGCTACATTCCTTCCTTTATCAACGTGGTCTTATGTCAGGGCACTCCTGAAATTCTTCCTCCACCTTTATTTCCCTCATTCTTCCTCTCTGCCCCCAATCCCCCATCTCTTCATTGTGCTCCACTCCAAATACAGCACCCCCTGCCCCCTCCTCTCACCCCATCAAAATAAGAAACAGTAAATCCTGTGCCTCTTACTGCTGCCGTGTTTACCATCCCACAATAGAGCACACATATTTGTTCATCACCCAGGATCATGCACGCATGCACACACACGCACACACACACACACACACACACACACACACACACACACACACACACACACACACACACACACACACACACACACACACACACACACACACACACACACACACACACACACACACACACACACACACACACACACACACACACACACACATTCTCTCTCTTATCGCCAAACAAAGCGTCATCTTCTCAGCCTCAAAGCCCCTGAAACCCCCTGATTGTTACAGTGGTAAGTACGGCAGGCGTTGCTTACGACGTTTCTCTCTGCTAAACCCAGGGAATACTACAACACACACTCATATCCCTACACCTAGAGAGATGTCTGTCAACGCTGCCTGACACAACCACAAAACTCAGATTAGGGCTAGCTCTGAAACAGGATTTCAAAGACATATTTTCTTATTTTCATTCAACCTTGAAAGGGTGGGAATATAAATACAATTAAAATTCCAATGAGTAATAATGTGCATCTATTTAACGTTTAGAAAGGTGTTGAGCGTTTTTGATGTCAACTTCGTGTGCTTTATTGAAACCTGGGCTGTGTTGTGGGGATAATTGAAGTCTGAGGTTTGGGATGCTCCTGGAATGGGAATATTGAGAGTTTTAATACCGAGGTCAAATTTAAGATCCTGTGTTGTGTCTGTCTGGGGAAATGTAGACATGTATTCCTCCCTCTGTTTCTCTCTCTTACACAGTCTGAGGGCAGTGAAAGAGAATAGACTGCATAGGCTAAGGAGAAAGAGATGGTAGAATGTGGATTAAATGCTTCTTTATTTGATATTAAACTGTCCAGAAATGACTGTCACCTTAAATGTAAACAGAGTAGCATAATTTAATAGTGTATGGTGGCTATACTGTGAGGCTATAGATGCTTGACTGTGTTCTGTTTATTTTGCTCTTCCCTTCCTTGTTTACATCACCTCATTTGCTGGCAATTTTCCCTGCGTGGGATTACTCTCCCTACTCAATGCGGATGGTGGTTTCTCAGACAAAAACAAGATATGTTGTCGACTGAATTTCAATTAATAAAACCGTTGGATTTTATGTGAGGAAGAGGTCTGATGTAAAACAACAATATCAGTTCCCATACTGTAGGACTGAGACTACTGAAGACATGTTCAAAATAAGGGATTCTGTGAATATGTAAGGAAAAGGTTACTAAGTCGGAAGTTTATATACACCTTAGCCAAATACATTTCAACTCAGTTTTTCACAATTCCTGACATTTAATCCTAGGAAAAATTCCCTGTTTTAGGTCAGTTAGGATCACCACTTTATTTTAAGAATGTGAAATGTCGGAATAATAGTAAAGATAATTATTTATTTCAGCTTTTATTTCTTTCATCACATTCCCAGTGGGTCAGAAGTTTACATACGCTCAATTAGTATTTGGTAGCATTGAATTTAAATGGTTTAACTTGGATCAAACGTTTCGGGTAGCCTTCTACAAAGCTTCCCAAAATAAGTTGGGTGAATTTTGGCCCGTTCCTCCTGACAGAGCTGGTGTAACTGAGTCAGGTTTGTAGGCCTCCTTGCTCGCACACGTTGTTTCAGTTCTGCCCACAAATGTTCTATAGGACTGAGGTCAGGGCTTTGTGATGGCCACTCCAATACCTTGACTTTGTTGTCCTTAAGCCGTTTTGCCACAACTTTGGAAGTATGCTTGGGGTCATTGGCAATTTGGAAGACCCATTTGCGACCAAGCTTTACCTTCCTGACTGATGTCTTGAGATGTTGCTTCAAAATATCCACTTACTTTTCCAACCTCATGATGCCATCTATTTTGTGAAGTGCACCAGTCCCTCCTGCAGCAAAGTACCCACAAAATGATGCTGCCACCCCCTGCTTCATGGTTGGGACGGTGTTCTTCGGCTTGTAAGCCTCCCCCTTTTCCTCCAAATATAACGATGTTCATCATGTCCAAACAGTTCTATTTTTGTTTCATCAGACCAGAGGACATTTCTCCAAAAAGTATGATCTTTATCCCCATTTGCAGTTGCAAACCGTAGTCTGGCTTTTTTTATGGTGGTTTTGGTGCAGGGGCTTCTTCCTTGCTGAGAGGCCTTTCAGGTCATGTTGATATAGGACTCGTTTTACTGTGAATATAGATACTTTTGTACCTGTTTCCCCCAGCATCTTCACAAGGTCCTTTGCTATTGTTCTGGGATTGATTTGCACTTTTCGCACCACAGTACGTTAATCTCGAGGAGATAGAACTCATCTCCTTCCTGAGCGGTATGACGGCTGCATGGTCCCATGGTGTTTATACTTGCGTACTATTGTTTGTACAGATGAACTTGGTACCTTCAGGCATTTGGAAATTGCTCCCAAGGATGAACCAGACTTGTGGAGGTCTACAGTTGCTTTTCTGAGGTCTTGGCTGATTTCTTTTGATTTGCCCATGATGTCAATCAAAGAGGCACTGAGTTTGAAGGTAGGCCTTGAAATATATCCACAGGTACACCTCCAATTGACTCAAATGATGTCAATTAGCCTATCAGAACTTCTAAAGCCATGTCATAATTTTCTGGAATTGTCCAACATGTTTAAAGGCACAGTCAACTTAGTGTATGTAAACTTCTGACCAAATGGAATTATGATACATTGAATTATAAGTGAAATAATCTGTCTGTAATCAATTGTTGGAAAGATGACTTGTGTCATGCACAAAGTAGATGTCCCAACCGACTTGCCAAAACTATAGTTTGTTAACAAGAAATTTGTGGAGTGGTTGAAAAACGAGTTTTAATGACTCCAACCTAAGTGTATGTAAACTTCCCACTCCAACTGTATATGTTTCTATCGACAATGTTTTGAGTCATATGGTCATGTAAATGTACAGTATGTCATGTAAATGTACAGTATGTCATGTAAATGTGTGCATCTCCTAGTTGTTCTGTAGTGTTTGTTTCAAGAAGTCCACTTAGCTATCAATGCTCACTCACACAGGCCAGGTTAAACAGCATGGGAAGCGGGCAGCCTGCACACTGTTTGTTTTGGACTCAGTGGCGTCTCATTTACACGTGTTAATTGCCGCTAATTGGTTTTAATGAGATGAACAGGAAAGCCTCTGGGACCATTCATACCTTTAATTTGAAGTAAATATAATTAATTAACATATATTAATTACAGCCAATTAACGTTGATTAAGAGATGCCAGCGAAAGGGGGAAAAAGTACAAACCAACCCCAAAGAATCCTATGGAGTCAGCAGGAAAAAAGGAAGGTCACATGTCGGGAACGTCACGGACTGAGGCAGGAGGCAGTACTATCAAGTAGCATCTGTCTGTCTGGTCTACCCTCTCCTTCTCACTCCAGAGCGTTTGGGAACGAACGGGAACGTTGACTGTCCCCCCACTCCCCTCCCTGATCCATGCCCACCGGCCCGGTGCCCCCGTGCCGACGGCGCCCCATGGCACACCTGCGCAGGAAGCACCCCCGAGACGATGGCGGACAGAGGGCATCTGTGTGCCCGCGAGAGGCCAGCGTGTGCCACACAGTCTGAGCAGGAGAGATTAGAGGATTTACCACTGAGAGAGGGGGCAGAGAGTTTGAGGGAGAGAGAGGGAGAGATGGAGGGAGAGAGACAGGAGGGAGAGAAGACATAGAGAATTGCTAAAAGGATAGGAGCAAGCTTAAGGAGAGGAAGTAAAAAAGAGGCAGAGAGTGAAGGAGACATAAAAGCAAAAGAGGGAGGAAGAGAGTTTCCATGGCGATGTAGAAAGGGAAGAGAATAAGGGAAAGAAATAGACAAAGAGAGAAAGAGACAGATAGAGGGTATAGAAAGCTTGACGACAGCTGAAAATGGGGGAGTGTGGAGAAGAGAGAGAGACAGAGAGCAGCTGAGCTATGTGGCTGAATGAGATTAGCCACATTTAAACAGCTAACAAAGACACACATTGGGCAGGCCATATTTTGGTGTCAGGCTCTGGGCATATGGGCAGACAGACTGTTGGAGAAAGACACTACGTCAGAGACCGAGGTGATTCCCAGTCGAGCGAGAGAAAAGCGAACTGAACAGAGAGGGGGGGGGGGGGGAACGCATTAAACATAGAGGAAGAGAGAGAGAATAAGAGCAAAACAGAAAGAGGAAGGGATAGAGAATGAAAGCAGAGCATAGAAAGAACATGAGAAAGGAGCTGGGAAAACAAAGACAGAGATAGAGGAAGAAGAAGATAGGACTCCTAGACTGTTACTTGGCTACAAACCTAATGTCACCTGTGCCACCGAGACTGACTTTGACACTGTAAAGCCTGCTACTGTGGCGAGTGTGTACTCAGAGCCACATGCTCCTAGGCATGGTGGCAGAAGCTGGCAGTGCCCGCCAGGGCGAGGTGTGAATGTGTGTCAGATGGTTCAGCAGGCAGGCTGGCACCACCATGATCCCACTGGAGGGAGAGGGAGCAGGGCTAAGCCTGCCCACACCATGATGACCCTCCTGGGTGAACACCACGACGGCAACCCACCCCCACCTCCACCGCTCAGCCCCTAGTATGGGGGTTAGGGTAGACACACATACACAGGGGGGACACCTTCCCTATGGATGTGCTGAAAATACTGCTGGAATACTAGAAAAGCAGCTGCAAACTATCCACTGAACATAAGAATCTCTCTTCATATTGCTCATCAGACAGCCTAAACTCTACCAGAATACCAAAAATAGATCTACTTCGTTAGGTTAGGCAGTAACTCAAAATGGTTAAGGTTTGGGTTAATGTTTGGGATAGTCTTAAAACAAAAATCTCAAAAACATCTTTCGATCGCTGGATTCAAACTTGAAACCTTTGGAATCAGATGCTTACGCCCATCCGCCATCCCTGTTCACAACACCCTGGCAAAACCGAAACCTACTTGAAGGTAACAGCGCTCCCTGTTGCCCATACTGTTGCCCCTAGTGGCCGGTTTCCACATCTTCTCCCATCGTCCTCAGGCATGGATGGACGTTGAATACTGACTTGCATCACAGGTGACCTGGCTGCTGTGTTTGCTGGGGTGGATGCTGGCTGCAGAGATGACAGGGAGAGCATCACACTTTCCACAGGCCTGTCTTTAAAGACAACCGGTCGGGTCTGACAACTTCACTCCAGCTTTAAAGGCAGGACGGAGTCTAAGACAAAGGCCAGCAGAGAGAGAGAGAGAGAGAGAGAGAGAGAGAGAGAGAGAGAGAGAGAGAGAGAGAGAGAGAGAGAGAGAGAGAGAGAGAGAGAGAGAGAGAGAGAGAGAGAGAGAGAGAGAGAGAGAGAGAGAGAGAGAGAGAGAGAGAGAGTGCAGAGAGAGAGAGAGAGAGAGAGAGAGAGAGAGAGAGAGAGAGAGAGAGAGAGAGAGAGAGAGAGAGAGAGAGAGAGAGAGAGAGAGAGAGAGAGAGAGAGAGAGAGAGAGAGAGAGAGGAGATGGAAAAGAGAGAGGGAGTCAGAGAGAAGGAGAGAAAGTGAGTGAGCCAGAGAAAGAAAGAGAGAGAGATGAGGGAGAGAGATGAGAGAGAGAGAGAGAGAGAGAGAGAGAGAGAGAGAGAGAGAGAGAGAGAGGGGTCCTCCTGTAGTCACACCTCATGAATATTTAACAGAACTTGTTGGAGTGAGGAGAGAAGATAGAGGCTGTCTGTATGTGTGTGTGTGTGTGTTGGTATCATCGAGGGACAGCCATTCCCATGGCAACAGTGCGTCAGGTAGGCAGGCGACATGGGTTCAGAGCTGCCCTCTTTGGTCCCTGGAGGGGGAAAGGAGGGAGAGGAGGAGGGGGGAAGCATTTTGTCGAGGCACACTTGACAAAACAAAGACAACTCACTTCTCTGGTCTCGTGCCACATTTCTTATTCATAAACAAGCAGGGCTGGCTGTACGGACACGATAAAGCGTAGTGCGCGGGGCCCTCTGCCGAGACGGACACCGATTTGAATGCAAAGCTTCAGCTGCACCAAATCCCTCCCCCCTGTCCCCACCCCCCACCTCCCCTCTCTGCATTATTCCATCGGATTTCACCGCTATTTTTGGACGGGGCGTTAAGCCTTCCAAAGGATCTCTAATGGAGATATGTCATCAAAAAACACTTTCTCTCTCATTCCTGGACGTCATTAACATAAAAATATAAGAATTATATGCGAAAGAATGAGCAAACTAATGAATAAAATTATTAAAAAATATCCACAGACACACAAATGTCCATATCTCCGACGATGCTCGACACTCATCCCTGTCCATTCTCTCCACACATAACAGTGGAGAATTGGGTGATTCTTCTTATTGGATTATTTGTTTTGATTTGGGCCTATACATATGTTGACTGCTGACTTAAGGGAGCCAGGGGATGCATGGTGAGTGGGTTGAATGTGATGCTTTACTGGGGGTCTGACTGAAAGGGGAGGGGGAGTAGTGGTGCCGTAGTAAGGGTTAGAGGGGTAAGACCAGCTATGTTAACCAGTTTAGCAGGGCTTTGGGAACAATTGCGTACATTCAGAGATGCATACAAAATATACCAAAAAACACCAATGTGTAAAGAAAAACACATACACACTCACGACCACAGTGTGTACAGAGTACTGAGACATAATACAAATGCACTGAGGATATTGCCCAAAGAACCGCATAATGAGCACATGCACACATGCACACTCACAAACACCTGCACAACGACAATGAAGGTAAACATGCTCATACATATTAACACACACGTACACACAAACACTGTCAACAAAGACAATCCCAAGCCCACATACCACCCCCCACAGACTTACACCCATACACCCCCATAAACACACACCCATACACGGACACCCATCTAAAACAATCAGAAGATTAACACACATTCTCATTCATCTAGCTACACTCTTAGAAAAAGGGTTCCAAAAGGGATCTTCAGTGGTCCCCATAGGAGAACCCTTTTGGGTTCTATGGAGAACCATCTGTGTAAAGGGTTCTACATGGAACTCAAAATGGTTTTTACCTGGAAACAAAAGGTTTCTACTTGCAACCAAAAAGGGTTCTTCAAATGGTTTTCCTATGGGACAGCCTAAAAACCCATTTGGGTTCTATGGAGAACCATCTGTGTACAGGGTTCTCCTATGGGACAGCCTAAAAACCCTTTTGGGTTCTATGGAGAACCATCTGTGTAAAGGGTTCTCCTATGGGACAGCCTAGAAACCCTTTTGGGTTCTATGGAGAACCATCTGTGTAAAGGGTTCTCCTATGGGACAGCCTAAAAACCCTTTTTGGGTTCTATGGAGAACCATCTGTGTAAAGGGTTCTCCTATGGGACAGCCTACAAACCCTTTTGGGTTCAATGGAGAACCATCTGTGTAAAGGGTTCTCCTATGGGACAGCCTAAAAACCCTTTTTGGGTTCTATGGAGAACCATCTGTGTAAAGGGTTCTCCTATGGGACAGCCTACAAACCCTTTTGGGTTCTATGGAGAACCATCTGTGTAAAGGGTTTTCCTATGGGACAGCCTACAAACCCTTTTGGGTTCTATGGAGAACCATCTGTGTAAAGGGTTCTCCTATGGGACAGCCTAAAAACCCTTTTGGGTTCTATGGAGAACCATCTGTGTAAAGGGTTCTCCTATGGGACAGCCTAAAACCCTTTTGGGTTCTATGGAGAACCATCTGTGTAAAGGGTTTTCCTATGGGACAGCCGAAAAACCCTTTTGCGTTCTATGGAGAACCATCTGTGTAAAGGGTTCTCCTATGGGACAGCCGAAAAACCATTTTGGGTTCTATGGAGAACCATCTGTGTAAAGGGTTCTCCTATGGGACAGCCGAAAAACCATTTTGGGTTCTATGGAGAACCATCTGTGTAAAGGGTTCTCCTATGGGACAGCCGAAAAACCCTTTGAAGTTCTAGATAGCACCTTTTTCTAAGAGTGTATGAGGTCACCCTCGGAGTCGACAGAGGCCCAGCAACAGGAAACAATACTCAGTAGTGAACCCATATCAGTTAAATAAAAGACCTATACAACAGGAAACAATACTCAGTAGTGAACCCATATCAGTTAAATAAAAGACCTATACAACAGGAAACAATACTCAGTAGTGAACCCATATCAGTTAAATAAAAGACCTATACAACAGGAAACAATACTCAGTAGTGAACCCATATCAGTTAAATAAAAGACCTCTACAACTGGAAACAATACTCAGTAGTGAACCCATATCAGTTAAATAAAAGACCTATACAACAGGAAACAATACTCAGTAGTGAACCCATATCAGTTAAATAAAAGACCTCTACAACTGGAAACAATACTCAGTAGTAAACCCATATCAGTTAAATAAAAGACCTATACAACAGGAAACAATACTCAGTAGTGAACCCATATCAGTTAAATAAAAGACCTATATAACTGGAAACAATACTCAGTAGTGAACCCATATCAGTTAAATAAAAGACCTATACAACAGGAAACAATACTCAGTAGTGAACCCATATCAGTTAAATAAAAGACCTATACAACAGGAAACAATACTCAGTAGTGAACCGATATCAGTTAAATAAAAGACCTCTATAACAGGAAACAATACTCAGTAGTAAACCCATATCAGTTAAATAAAAGACCTATACAACAGGAAACAATACTCAGTAGTGAACCCATATCAGTTAAATAAAAGACCTATACAACTGGAAACAATACTCAGTAGTGAACCCATATCAGTTAAATAAAAGACCTCTACAACAGGAAACAATACTCAGTAGTGAACCCATATCAGTTAAATAAAAGACCTCTACAACAGGAAACAATACTCAGTAGTGAACCCATATCAGTTAAATAAAAGACCTCTACAACAGGAAACAATACTCAGTAGTGAACCCATATCAGTTAAATAAAAGACCTATACAACAGGAAACAATACTCAGTAGTAAACCCATATCAGTTAAATAAAAGACCTATACAACAGGAAACAATACTCAGTAGTAAACCCATATCAGTTAAATAAAAGACCTATACAACTGGAAACAATACTCAGTAGTGAACCCATATCAGTTAAATAAAATACCTCTACAACTGGAAACAATACTCAGTAGTGAACCCATATCAGTTAAATAAAAGACCTATACAACAGGAAACAATACTCAGTAGTGAACCCATATCAGTTAAATAAAAGACCTCTACAACTGGAAACAATACTCAGTAGTGAACCCATATCAGTTAAATAAAAGACCTCTACAACAGGAAACAATACTCAGTAGTAAACCCATATCAGTTAAATAAAAGACCTATACAACAGGAAACAATACTCAGTAGTGAACCCATATCAGTTAAATAAAAGACCTATACAACTGGAAACAATACTCAGTAGTGAACCCATATCAGTTAAATAAAAGACCTCTACAACTGGAAACAATACTCAGTAGTGAACCCATATCAGTTAAATAAAAGACCTCTACAACAGGAAACAATACTCAGTAGTGAACCCATATCAGTTAAATAAAAGACCTATACAACAGGAAACAATACTCAGTAGTGAACCCATATCAGTTAAATAAAAGACCTCTACAACAGGAAACAATACTCAGTAGTAAACCCATATCAGTTAAATAAAAGACCTCTACAACTGGAAACAATACTCAGTAGTGAACCCATATCAGTTAAATAAAAGACCTCTACAACAGGAAACAATACTCAGTAGTGAACCCATATCAGTTAAATAAAAGACCTCTACAACTGGAAACAATACTCAGTAGTGAACCCATATCAGTTAAATAAAAGACCTATACAACAGGAAACAATACTCAGTAGTAAACCCATATCAGTTAAATAAAAGACCTATACAACAGGAAACAATACTCAGTAGTGAACCCATATCAGTTAAATAAAAGACCTATACAACTGGAAACAATACTCAGTAGTGAACCCATATCAGTTAAATAAAAGACCTCTACAACTGGAAACAATACTCAGTAGTGAACCCATATCAGTTAAATAAAAGACCTCTACAACTGGAAACAATACTCAGTAGTAAACCCATATCAGTTAAATAAAAGACCTCTACAACAGGAAACAATACTCAGTAGTGAACCCATATCAGTTAAATAAAAGACCTCTACAACAGGAAACAATACTCAGTAGTGAACCCATATCAGTTAAATAAAAGACCTATACAACTGGAAACAATACTCAGTAGTAAACCCATATCAGTTAAATAAAAGACCTATACAACTGGAAACAATACTCAGTAGTGAACCCATATCAGTTAAATAAAAGACCTATACAACTGGAAACAATACTCAGTAGTAAACCCATATCAGTTAAATAAAAGACCTCTACAAAGCTATGGAAAAGGCCAGATAGAATGGATCGACTTCAGACTAGTTGTTAAGGTGATGCTCCTTCTTCCATCACCATCTTCAAGCATACAAAATCTAGCTGATGTATTTCTCTGTTGCTCTGCTTCCCTACTTGGAGCTGCCTGGGTGTCATCTCTGCCTCTATTTGCAAGGTGTTTATTCTGTCAACGACTTGAGTGTTTGCCCAGCTGGCACCAAACCCAAGCCCATGGCAGTGCCAGTGCCACGCCCGATGGGAGAGGGATCGAGGGCTTGGGTGGAGGAGAAGAGGGGGGATAGAAGGAGGGAGGGGGATAGAAGAGGGAGGGTTGGAGGGGTAGACGTGGCAAGACGCCCAGCCTCCTTCTGCCTCCCCCTCCTTATCCTCCCCCACCCCCCATGCCAACGCCCGCCCGCCAACCCTCCTCCAACCCAATGTCTCCCCCCTGCCTGGTAACACCGAGTGGGGGTGGGCTGGGGGTGCTGGCAGACCTGCGAGAGCCTATCAATGCCAGTCCAAAGAGCCTCGCCAAAGTGGGGCGGCTTAGCCATAATCCGTATTGACTGCTTCTTGCTTTGTCTGCCAATTCCGAGCATGGATTTGTCTCACTCAATGATGTGCCTCCGTCAACTTCTCCCACGTTAATCCATAGCATTATTACTTTTCAATACCACGCTAATTATTCCCCTGTTCGGACCGCGACGACGAGTAAGGGAGGGAGGAGTGGAGCAAATTAAAACAAACAAATAAACAAAAAGGCATTTAAAAGCCTCGATCGGCGACAATGGGGTTAATTCAATCTCTGGCTCGGCTGTCAAATCAACTGGTTTGTCTGCGCAAAGCAAGTGTGAAATGAAACATTGCGTGCGGGGCTCGCTCCATGACATGCAGAGAAGAGGTGGTCCTGTTCGCTAAGCTTGAATCAGAGCCACGCCAGCACCAGGGACAGTGAGAGAGTATTGTGTGTGTGCTAGCTTATGAATGCTTGTTTTTGTGTGTGTATGTGTATGAGTGTGTTTGTTTGCGTGTTTGTGTGTGTGTGTGTGTGTGGGAGGAAGTGTGTGTACACCCCCACTGCTAAATCTGAAGATTACAGACAGGATCCCGTGGCCTGACAATAGGGCTCTAACCTGGGCTACCTGTTTTCTTTAGGCTCCGGCCGAGCCTGGGCCTCCAGGAGGACAGGACAGGGGCTCTGGCTGTCCGTGAGCTGAGATGAGCTCTGTAAGCAGCTCTTTATCAGTCCAGAGAGTCACAGCCAGAGCCAAGCCTGACACACTGCAGCTGCTGCTGATGCTGCTCACTCTCTCTGGTGCCACTAGTCATGTCTGGTTAAAGCCCACCTCTGTCTGTCCAACTTGAACTGAGACACAGGCCTGATAGGGAGCGTGAGGTACAACTTAAACTAAAACCTGCTACAATAAACATAGACTAGCTCGCCTCTGGTTTGTGGTTTGTGTGTGTTTCAGCAACTGTTTTGCCTGCGTGAGACGTTTGAGGCCAGACTTCAAATTTGTCGACTGCTGTCCACCAAGGCATCAACATGCACACTGACATGACGCTTGTGCACATATACACCAGAAATAAACCACACGCCGGCTGTGTTGTTGTTCCTCTCCCCTTGCCAGAGCCCTCTCTCCTGGGCCAGCGCTCACATCAACTGTGAGTTGATAACACCACTGGCAGAGGGAGGTAGGCCCCGTTCACAATGTTGATTAATGTGTGACTAGCAGCCAGATGGAACAATAAAAATAAAGGGAAATAAGCATGGGAAGAGCACTCGATCGGGACCCAAACAAAACAAGCAGCGCAGCGCGAGGCACAAAACAATCCAACAGGGGGTTAGCTGCCTCTACACTCCAATGCGTCCACACACACACACACACACACACACACACACACACACACACACACACACACACACACACACACACACACACACACACACACACACACACACACACACACACACACACACACACACACACACACACACACACACACACACACACAAAGGAATTCCATCTTTTTCTTTCACACAAGGCTAGCTAGCTAGCTGGGGGTCTAGTGGTGTGAATGAGATCGTCAGAAAGCGATGTAAAGCAGTGTTGGTGGAGGTGTTCTGTCTGAGGCCAGGTCACCCCACACACACACACACACACACACACACACACACACACACACACACACACACACACACACACACACACACACACACACACACACACACACACACACACACACACACACACACACACACACACACACACACACACCATAGCCTGCCCCTCACCGTTCCGTTCATCAGATCATACTTCACCTTTATTAATGGCTCTTTATGCAGAGAGGAGCTGTAAACAACTCGCTTTGTCTTATCTCTCATGGTTAGCAGGGGAGGCTTACAAACATGCCCACCGTCACCATCTCTCTCTTTCCTCTCCTCTCCTCCCCACTCCATCTCTTCATTCCTGTCCGTCCTTCAAGCCCCCCAATCCTGCCCAGTCTAAAATCCTGGGCTTCCCTGATCTCTAATAACCACTTGCATCCACCCAGTTCACACACACACACACACACACACACACACACACACACACACACACACACACACACACACACACACACACACACACACACACACACACACACACACACACACACACACACACACACACACACACACACACACACACAATCCCATTTGAGCGGCATGGCCGATAGATAGCAGCCTTCGGCTCTCCCAGCTCCATTATCACTGTGCGGCACGCCTCTGGGGTCAGAGAGAGAGTGGAGAGGGGGAGAAAGAGAGAGAGAGAAAGTCAGGGAGATGAGAGAAGGAAAGGGGAGAGGATTGAGAGAGAGGGGAGCCAGCTGAAACAGTGAGTGGGGGGGAAACAGTACTTATTTTGTAATTTTCTCTACCCCAATGGCTCAACTATGCTCAGGGGATAAGGGACAAGGTGCTGGGTGCTGGGGTCTGGGGGGTGTAGGAAGAGTGTAAGAGGGGATGGGGGGCTAGTGGAGGGGTGTTGTCGCTGGGGTTGATCAGAAGAAGGTGTTGGGGTGGTGGGGAAGTCAAGGTGCAATGGAGCAGATAGCCAAGCTCTATGCATACTAAACACACACCGGCGGCGAGAGGGGGTGAGTTGGGGGTGAGAAGGGAGTGAGGAGGTACACAGTGCTCCGGTGCCCTGCCTTATCACACCTCTCGGCAAGGTTTATCAGATTACACCACCCAGCAGGGTGAGAGAGAGAGATGAAAAAGGGATGAAGGTTGGGGAGGTAGAAATGTACCATTTCTGGTATAGTCCTTAGTCTGGTATAAGTCCAACCTAAAACTTGAATGACATAAAAATGCTTATTTTTTCATTTTGTGACATTTGCTTTCTTCCTATTTTTCCCCCATCTTTAATGCTGCCCAGACATTTGTCTGTGTGTATGGTTTTGTGTGTGTGTGTGTGTGTGTGTGTGTGTGTGTGTGTGTGTGTGTGTGTGTGTGTGTGTGTGTGTGTGTGTGTGTGTGTGTGTGTGTGTGTGTGCATGCAAGCGTGTGGGAACATCTTTGCGGTGAGAGGGCCCAAGGGAAAGGCCCCAGCCTGAAACCTCATGATGATGATTGATGCAGGCAGGACACACGCCCCAGCCGCCCGGCAAAATTAAAAGCCTATTTTGTAAAGTTGTAAAGAGAACAGAATGGTTGAGGGGGAGAGGGGACCCCGGACCCCCCACCACCCCCCTGTCACAGCCGGGACTCTGTTTAGTGTCTTTAGTATCATGCACTCCTCAGAGAACGACGGCCAGGGGGGGACTGTTACATGCCTCTCACTCACACACACCCCTATAGGGTCAGACGGGCTCATTTAAACGTCTGTTGTGTTTGAGTTGAGTGGCAAGACAGCTGATTTCAACTGACGGTATGAGGGAGTATCATAAATAAAATAATATCCTAAAAAAATATAATAAAATCTGTAAAGTTGTAAAACCACAAGTCATGTCTCCTTATATTGATCAACTTTCTACTATCGTTTGAAAAATTGCTCGGTTTAAACAAAAACAAAAAAACGAAGTAAACGTATTATTCTAAATTAAGTTCACTTCAACCCAGCAATGTTTTTAGCTATTATGTGGTTGTTCCCCTATAGGAATTTAAATATAACACAGACAGCTCTATAAGTCATTGTGGACAACAACACAGTATGTCGACACCCCATGACCGAGGAGTCCTTGAAGCCCTTCTAGTCAGACGTTTACTTGTTTGTATATCATTTATATCCTCAATGTGAATTTAATTGACCAGGTGACCCTGGGAAGCTACACCCAAGCACCCACCCCCATTTCCCAAGGCAGACGAGACTGGACTGTTCTTCCTCCCTCCTCCTTCACTCCTCCATCCCTTGCTCCCTACCCTCCTCTCCCTCCCTGCTGTCCCCATCCTGTTGTGTTGTTGGCAGCCAGGGGTGACGGGAGTGACAGCCCACCCTGAGTTGGTCCAGCCAAACGGGGAGGCAGACACACACAGCAGAGGTCAGGCCTGTGTCAAGTGGGGTGTGGAGGCCAGCTGAGATGCCCCGCCTGCACATTGTGCTAATTTGTGCAGCCATTGGAGGGAGGGAGGGAGGGAGGGAGGGAGAGAAGGGAGGGAGGGAGGGAGGGAGAGAAGGGAGAGAAGGGAGAGAAGGGAGAGAAGGGAGAGAAGAGAGAGAAGGGAGAGAAGGGACAGCAGGCTGCATGGGGGGCCGTGAGGAGGGTGATGGAGAGATTGAAGGAGAGAAGGAGGGATGGGTCGATGGATGGATGGAAATAGGGAAGGGAGGAGGAAGGGGAGAGCAGGCCGGACCAAGTGTGCTGGGTCTGGGGTATGAGACGTGCTGAAGGGTATGGAACGGCATATGGCACTGAGCTGAGAGAGGGTCTCGGTGTTGAAACCGTGGGACCTGTGGTGCGCTTTGCTCTGGGCATCAAACGTTCACATCCACATTCATGGCAGCCAGTCTCCTCCATCTGTGGTGGCCCGTATGCCAGTTATGAGTCCATGACCAAAGGCCGATGCTAAATCTACAACTTCACAGTAGAACAACACATCCACATGTCAAATAATAGGCTGCAAAAGGGATTACTTTCTGTGAAATGGTAGAATTGGGGTCAGAATTGGGGTTCAGGCTACGGTAAAGGTTCCTGCTGAAGTAAATAGATCACATTACCATCATAGGAATATACCAGTGATGCTAATGTCATCTTCATCACCATCATCTCTGTCACGACTGCCCTGTCACGACTGCTCACCTACTCCACAGAAGCACCCGCTGGCTTTAGTATTAGGTTGAAACACACACACACACACACACACACACACACACACACACACACACACACACACACACACACACACACACACACACACACACACACACACACACACACACACACACACACACACACACACACACACACACACACACACACACACACACACACACACACACACACACACACACTCCTATTGGTCTCTACACACAAACACCACTTCTATCACCTGACTCGCTCCACACACGCCACCCCCCCTCCTGCCATCAGCACGTTTACAGAGAGCACCTAGCCCTGACTGAGCCATGTGAATGCAGTGTGTGTGTGTGTGTGTGTGTGTGTGTGTGTGTGTGCGTGCGTGCGTGCGTGCGTGCGCGCGCGTGCGCGTGAGAGTGTGCGTGCGTGTGTGTGTGTGTGTATGTGTGTGTGTGTATGTGTGTGTGTGTGTGCATGCGTGCGAGTGAGTGTGTACTGTCACAATCAATTTCAGCTGGCGGGTAACAGAAGCAGCTCTTGTCCTGATCTGTAATGATCTGTGTGTAATATCTACATCTCTAGCACTGTGAGCTGCCAGGGGAAATATTACAACAAGCAGTCAGGGGAAATATTACAACAAGCAGCCAGGGTGAAATTTTACAACAAGCAGCCAATGGGAAATATTACAACAAGCAGCCAGGGAGAAATATTACAACAAGCAGCCAATGGGAAATATTACAACACGTAGCCAGGGGAAATATTACAACAAGCAGCCAGGGGAAATATTACAACAAGCAGCCAATGGGAAATATTACAACAAGCAGCCGGGGAGAAATATTACAACAAGCAGCCAATGGGAAATATTACAACAAGCAGCCAGGGAGAAATATCACAACAAGCAGCCAGGGGAAATATTACAACAAGCAGCCAGGGAGAAATATTACAACAAGCAGCCAGGGGAAATATTACAACAAGCAGCCAGGGGGAAATATTACAACAAGCAGCCAGGGGAAATATTACAACAAGCAGCCATGGGAAATATTACAACAAGCAGCCAGCGGAAATATTACAACAAGCAGCCAGGGGGAAATATTACAACAAGCAGCCAGGGGGAAGTGCATATGATAAGAGACAATATCTAGATTAGATTACTGCATTACACTCTCTGTGTTGCAGGTCTGGAACAGATGTGAGGGGTATATACTGTATTCAAGAGGAGGAGATGGGGACGGGTGTAAATGGGTTTGTGTGTATCCCGTATGTATGTGTGCCTGTGCATGTATTTAAAAGGGAAGAGGTCCCAGAGACGCAGACAGACGTCCTAGAGAGGGAGGAGGGGAAACTACCCACCCGCCTGCCCCTCTTTTTGTTTTGGCCCAGCCCACGAGGGCCCAAACTGGGCCTTGTGTCACCAACAGATGGGCTCCTCACAAAGGACCCCTCACCTCACCAAGCTGGTCTCCTACATGCCTGATTAAATCCTAATACCAAAGTTAGAATTGATACAGTGACTCTACGGTGATTCAATTAGTGCAGCGGGCAAAGAGGAGCAGAGCAAAGCAACCACAAAGAGACGGCTCTGGCAGTTAGAGAGACATTTTCCTTGGATCATTATGGCGTTGCACACGTGGAGGCCTGGAAAATGATGGGCTCATGTGTCTTTGCCTAATATCCTCTGGGGCCGTGTTGGAGGTATTTTTTCACTCTGAGGCTGGATGTCACAGTCGACAAAATCACAGAGACTTGATGGATTTGAGCGGTGCCAGGCAACCGTTGTGCTGAGGGTAATGGTGCTATGAGAGCACCGCCAAGAGCAGACCTGGAGTTCAGCTGGACAGAAATATGGAGGGTTAGACCCAGACAGAGGCCGTCTGTGATTAAGAATAAATAAGCCAATAAATATTCAATCAGGACAAAAATACGTGATTAAAGATGATCTGCTGCTTTGGAGTGGTACTGATCACACTGGGGATATATGGTGTTGTGGTATAAGGAGGAGGAGGAGGAGGAGGAGGAGGAGGAGGAGGAGGAGGAGGAGGAGGAGGAGGGGAAACCCAGTGGAAGGAAGTCCTCTTACACAAGCAGGGATAAACAAAAAACAAAAACTGAGAAAAAAGATTGACTACATCATGCCCACGTTTATTTTACTTTTTATTATTTTGTATTTTTTATTTTTATACTATTGTAAAATGTGCATAAATGATTGACTGTCCCAGTTCATTACGTTTATCACCATGACTGTACTGCCTACATATGCACATTGAAATGCATGGTATGTCTATATACTGTACACCGATGGTAAAAAACATGATTAACACCTTCCTAATACTGAGTTGCATCCCCCTCTTTTGCCCTCAGAACAGCCTCAATTAGTTTTGGCATAGACTCTACAAGGCATTGAAAGCATTCCACAGGGATGCTGGCCCATGTTGACTCCAATGCTTGCCATAGTTGTGTCAAGATGGCTGGATGTCCTTTGGGTGGTGGACCATTTTTGGAGCACACAGGAAACTCTTGACCACGAAAAAAACAGCGGCATTGCAGTTCTTGACACAAACCGGCGTGCCTGGCACCTACTACCATACCCTGTTCAAAGTCACCTACTACCATACCCCGTTCAAAGGCACCTACTACCATACCCTGTTCAAAGTCAACTACTACCATACCCCGTTCAAAGTCACCTACTACCATACCCTGTTCAAAGTCAACTACTACCATACCCCGTTCAAAGTCAACTACTACCATAGCCCGTTCAAAGGCACCTACTACCATACCCCGTTCAAAGTCACCTACTACCATACCCTGTTCAAAGTCACCTACTACCATACCCTGTTCAAAGTCAACTACTACCATACCCCGTTCAAAGTCAACTACTACCATACCCCGTTCAAAGTCACCTACTACCATACCCTGTTCAAAGTCAACTACTACCATACCCTGTTCAAAGTCAACTACTACCATACCCCGTTCAAAGTCAACTACTACCATAGCCCGTTCAAAGGCACCTACTACCATACCCCGTTCAAAGTCAACTACTACCATACCCCGTTCAAAGTCACCTACTACCATACCCTGTTCAAAGTCACCTATTACCATACCCCGTTCAAAGGCACCTACTACCATACCCCGTTCAAAGGCACCTACTACCATACCCTGTTCAAAGGCACCTACTACCATACCCTGTTCAAAGTCACCTATTACCATACCCCGTTCAAAGTCACCTACTCCATACCCCGTTCAAAGGCACCTACTACCATACCCTGTTCAAAGGCACCTACTACCATACCCCGTTCAAAGGCACCTACTACCATACCCTGTTCAAAGGCACCTACTACCATACCCTGTTCAAAGGCACCTACTACCATACCCCGTTCAAAGGCACCTACTCCATACCCCGTTAAAAGGCACCTACTCCATACCCCGTTAAAAGGCACCTACTACCATACCCTCTTCAAAGGGACCTACTACCATACCCTGTTCAAAGGCACCTACTCCATACCCCGTTCAAAGGAACTTACATATTTTGTCTTGCCCATTCACCCTCTGAATGGCACACACACACAATATATGTCTCAATTGTCTCAAGGCTTAAAAATCCTTCTTTAACCTGTCTCCTCCCCTTCATCTACACTGATTGAAATTGATTTATTAACAGGTGACACCAATAAGGGATCATAGCTTTCACCTGGATTCACCTGGTCAGTCTATGTCATGGAAAGAGTTCCTAGTGTTATGTACCACAGTGTACATACAAGTGTATTCACTCTCGCAGTGGCACAGCAGAATAATCATGGAGGATTCTCTGTGTATGAATCAATATGAGAATTGCAGCAGCAATCATGTACTGTAAGCACCCAGCAAGCAGGCATTAGTCAAGGGTACACTCCACACAGGAATATTGACAGGGCCGATAAAACACGGGGACAGACAGCAAGATTCATGCACTACACAACAAAAGGAGATATAGGAAAATAAAAACCTGAAACAAACAGCTTTGCCGGCAGTCATTCTATCAGATTCATTAGCAGATATCTCTCAATGCTTTAGCCCTGTGAGGGTATAAGAAGAGGAAAGGCAGGGATATAGTAAGTGAAAGATGTAGGTGGTGCATTAAGCAGGGGTGAACTACCTAGTTCATCATGCAAATGACGTCTCCTCCCTGAGCTCTGACGTAGGGTTGCTACTGCTGATCAAGTTCATAGTTTTGGTTCACCAGTGGTTTTGTGTAGGGCCCTGTATTTTGGTTCACTAGTGGTTTTGTGTAGGGCCCTGTGTTTTGGTTCACTAGTGGTTTTGTGTAGGGCCCTGTGTTTTGGTTCACTAGTGGTTTTGTGTAGGGCCCTGTGTTTTGGTTCACTAGTGGTTTTGTGTAGGGCCCTGTGTTTTGGTTCACTAGTGGTCATGTCTAGGACCGTGTGTTTTGGTTCACTAGTGGTAAGGTGTAGGGCCCTGTGTTTTGGTTCACTAGTTGTTATGTGTAGGGCCCTGTGTTTTGGTTCACTAGTTGTTATGTTTAGGGCCCTGTGTTTTGGTTCACTAGTGGTCATGTCTAGGACCGTGTGTTTTGGTTCACTAGTGGTAAGGTGTAGGGCCCTGTGTTTTGGTTCACTAGTTGTTATGTGTAGGGCCCTGTGTTTTGGTTCACTCGTTGTTATGTGTAGGGCCCTGTGTTTTGGTTCACTAGTTGTTATGTGTAGGGCCCTGTGTTTTGGTTCACTAGTTGTTATGTGTAGGGCCCTGTGTTTTGGTTCACTAGTTGTTATGTGTAGGGCCCTGTGTTTTGGTTCACTAGTTGTTATGTGTAGGGCCCTGTGTTTTGGTTCACTCGTTGTTATGTGTAGGGCCCTGTGTTTTGGTTCACTAGTTGTTATGTGTAGGGCCCTGTGTTTTGGTTCACTAGTTGTTATGTGTAGGGCCCTGTGTTTTGGTTCACTAGTTGTTATGTGTAGGGCCCTGTGTTTTGGTTCACTCGTTGTTATGTGTAGGGCCCTGTGTTTTGGTTCACTAGTTGTTATGTGTAGGGCCCTGTGTTTTGGTTCACTAGTTGTTATGTGTAGGGCCCTGTGTTTTGGTTCACTAGTTGTTATGTGTAGGGCCCTGTGTTTTGGTTCACTAGTTGTTATGTGTAGGGCCCTGTGTTTTGGTTCACTAGTGGTCATGTCTAGGACCGTGTGTTTTGGTTCACTAGTGGTAAGGTGTAGGGCCCTGTGTTTTGGTTCACTAGTTGTTATGTGTAGGGCCCTGTGTTTTGGTTCACTAGTTGTTATGTGTAGGGCCCTGTGTTTTGGTTCACTAGTTGTTATGTGTAGGGCCCTGTGTTTTGGTTCACTAGTTGTTATGTGTAGGGCCCTGTGTTTTGGTTCACTAGTTGTTATGTGTAGGGCCCTGTGTTTTGGTTCACTAGTTGTTATGTGTAGGGCCCTGTGTTTTGGTTCACTAGTTGTTATGTGTAGGGCCCTGTGTTTTGGTTCACTAGTTGTTATGTGTAGTGCCCTGTGTTTTGGTTAATCATCTCACATGACCTGGGTTGTAACCTTTATTGAAAGCTTTTTCATTCGACTTTGACTTGTCAGATGGTCCAGCACCAACCTCAGACAATTGTTTCCATTTTTGGTCAAATTCTCATTTGTGGAAAATACTTAAAATAAAGCTTATATTCAGTTCATGTGAAATGATCAAACAAAATACAGGTCCATAGTTATGTCGATACTTCAGGCCTAACACGTAGGTTTTGCTGTTGTAAAGGTGGATTTGAGTTCCGGGTCTTCTATGAAGGGATCACATTTGTGTTACAGATGTAACGGCGTTCTTCGTTTGTGGAAAGAGAGTCGGACTGAAATGCAGCGTGGTGGTTACTCATGTTTTTAATGAAGGAAAAAAGTGATACATGAAAATAACTATACAAATACGAAAACAACAAACGGAATGTGAAACCTATTACAGCCTATCTGGTGAAACTACACAGAGATAGGAACAATCACCCACAAAATCCAAAGCGAAACACAAGCTACCTAAATGCGGTTCCCAATCAGAGACAACGAGAATCACCTGACTCTGATTGAGAACCGCCTCAGGCAGCCAAGCCTATACAACACCCCTACTCAGCCGTAATCCCAATAATACAAAAACCCCAATACGAAATATAACAACATAAACCCATGTCACACCCTGGCCTGACCAAATAATTAAAGAAAACACTAAGACCAAGGCGTGACAGAACCCCCCCCCCCTAAGGTGCGGACTCCCGGACGCACCTCAAAACCATAGGGAGGGTCCGGGTGGGCGTCTGTCCATGGTGGCGGTTCCGGCTCGGGACGTGGACCCCACTCCATTAATGTCCTAGTTCCTCCCCTTCGCTTCCTGGGAATATCCACCCTCGCCGCCGACCATGGCCTAATAGTCCTCACCCAGAACCCCACTGAACTGAGGAGCAGCTCGGAACTGAGGGGCAGCTCGGGACTGAGGAGCAGCTCGGGACTGAGGCAGCTCGGGACTGAGGGGCAGCTCGGGACTGAGGGGCAGCTCGGGACTGAGGGGCAGCTCGGGATTGAGGGGCAGCTCGGGACTGAGGGGTAGCTCGGGACTGAGGGGCAGCCCGGAACTGAGGGGGAGCCCGGGACTGAGGGGCAGCCCAGTACTGAGAGGAAGCCCAGTACTGAGAGAAAGCCCAGTACTGAGAGGAAGCCCAGTACTGAGATGAAGCTCAGCTTTATGCAGACTGACAGCTCTGACTGCTCCATGCAGGCTGACAGCACCCTGCAGACTGGTAGCTCCTTGCAGACTGGCAGATCCTGGCCGACTGGCAGATCCTGGCCGACTGGCAGATCCTGGCCGACTGGCACTTCTGGCGGATCCTGGCTGACTGGCACTTCTGGCGGATCCTGGCAGACTGGTGGATCTAACTGATCCTGACAGACCGGCGACGCTGGCCAGACTGGCAGTGCTGGGAAGACAGGCGGCGCTGGGCAGACTGGCGGCGCTGGGCAGACTGGCGGCGCTGGGCAGACTGGCGGCGCTGGGCAGACTGGTGGCGCTGGGCAGACTGGCGGTGCTGGACAGACTGGCGGTGCTGGACAGACTGGCGGTGCTGGGCAGACTGGCGGTGCTGGGCAGACTGGCGACGCTGGGCAGACAGGCGGCGCTGGGAAGACTGGCGGTGCTGGGCAGACTGGCGGTGCTGGGCAGGCGGGAGACTCCGGCAGAGCAGTAGAGGAGAAAAGCGCTGGCTGCGCTGAACAGGCGAGGCACACTGAAGGCCTGGTGCGTGGTGCTGGAACTGGTGGTACTGGATCGAGGACACGCACAGGCAGCCTGGTGCGTGGAGCTGCTACCGGAGGACTGGAGTGTGGAGGTGGCACAGGATGGGCTAGACCGTGAAGGCGTACTGGAGATCTTGAGAGCAGTGTTGGCACAGGACGTGCAAGGCTAGGGATGTGCACAGGAGGCTTAGTGCGTGAGGCTGGCACATTTTTCACCAGCCGACTAACATGCACCTCAGGACGAGTATGGAGCGCTGACCCAGGTGCCATCAAATCCCCGACACGCTCCGTCGGTCGAATCTTGTACCTAAAGCACCAAGCTGGTAACTCCCTCATTACTCTCTCCTCCACTTTCCCCATTAACTCCTTCACAGTCTCTGCTTCGCTCACCTCTAACACCGGCTCTGGTTCTGGTCTCCTCCTTGGCTCCTCACGATAAACAAGGAGAGTTGGCTCAGGTCTATCTCCTGACTCAGCCATACTCTCCCTGAGCCACCCCCCAATAAATTTTTGGGGCTGGTTCTCAGGCTTCCATCCGCTACGCCGTGCTGCCTCCTCATATCTGTGCCTCTCAGCTTTCGCCGCCTCCAGTTCTTCCTTGGGGCGGCGATATTCTCCAGGCTGAGCCCAGGGTCCTTTACCTTCCAGTTCTTCCTCCCATGTCCATTTCTCCAGGTGGTGCAGCCTCTCCCACTGCAGCAGCTCTTCACGATTAACAGGGAGAGTAGGCTCAGGTCTGACTACTGACTCTGCTACTCTCTCCCTGAGCCCCCCCAATAAATATTTGGAGGTTACTGTCGGTTTCGCTCTGCGCCGACGTGTCTTTCTTTTGGACTCCATTCGCCTATAGCCCTCTTCGCATTGCTCCAGCGAATCCCAGGCGGGCACCTGCACTCTCTCCGGGTCGGCCGCCCACCTGTCGATTTCTTCCCACGTCGTATACTCCATGCCTCTGCTGTCCATAACGTCCTTCCTTCGCTGTTCAAGCTGTCGCTGCCTGTTAACACGCTGCTCTGTCCGTGTGTGGTGGGTGATTCTGTAACAGCCTTCTTCGTTTGTGGAAAGAGAGTCGGACCGAAATGCAGCGTAGTGGTTACTCGTGTATTTAATGAAGGAAAAAAGCGATACATGAAAATAACTATACAAATACGAAAACAACAAACGGAACGTGAAACCTATCTGGTGAAACTACACAGAGACAGGAACAATCACCCACAAAATCCAAAGCGAAACACAGGCTACCTAAATACGGTTCCCAATCAGAGACAACGAGAATCACCTGACTCTGATTGAGAACTGCCTCAGGCAGCCAAGCCTATACAACACCCCTACTCAGCCGTAATCCCAATAATACAAAAACCCCAATACGAAATACAACCTTCTCCAACCTATCTCCTGATTCTGCCTCCTCAACCCTCCTCTCCTCCCTTTCTGCATCCTTTGACTCTCTATGTCCCCTATCCTCCAGGCCGGCTCGGCCCTCCCCTCCCGCCCCGTGGCTTGACGACTCATTGCGAGCTCACAGAACAGGGCTCCGGGCAGCCGAGCGGAAATGGAGGAAAACTCGCCTCCCTGCGGACCTGGCATCCTTTCACTCCCTCCTCTCTACATTTTCCTCCTCTGTCTCTGCTGCTAAAGCCATTTTCTACCACTCTAAATTCCAAGCATCTGCCTCTAACCCTAGGAAGCTCTTTGCCACCTTCTCCTCCCTCCTGAATCCTCCTCCCCCTCCCCCCCTCCTCCCTCTCTGCAGATGACTTCGTCAACCATTTTGAAAAGAAGGTCGACGACATCCGATCCTCGTTTGCTAAGTCAAACGGCACCGCTGGTTCTGCTCACACTGCCCTACCCTGTGCTCTGACCTCTTTCTCCCCTCTCTCTCCGGATGAAATCTCGCGTCTTGTGACGGCCGGCCGCCCAACAACCTGCCCGCTTGACCCTATCCCCTCCTCTCTTCTCCAGACCATTTCCGGAGACCTTCTCCCTTACCTCACCTCGCTCATCAACTCATCCCTGACCACTGGCTACGTCCCTTCCGTCTTCAAGAGAGCGAGAGTTGCACCCCTTCTGAAAAAACCTACACTCAATCCCTCCGATGTCAACAACTACACACCAGTATCCCTTCTTTCTTTCTTTTCTCTCCAAAACTCTTGAACGTGCCGTCCTTGGCCAGCTCTCCCGCTATCTCTCTCTGAATGACCTTCTTGATCCAAATCAGTCAGGTTTCAAGACTAGTCATTCAACTGAGACTGCTTTTCTCTGTATCACGGAGGCGCTCCGCACTGCTAAAGCTAACTCTCTCTCCTCTGCTCTCATCCTTCTAGACCTATCGGCTGCCTTCGATACTGTGAACCATCAGATCCTCCTCTCCACCCTCTCCGAGTTGGGCATCTCCGGCGCGGCCCACGCTTGGATTGCGTCCTACCTGACAGGTCGCTCCTACCAGGTGGCGTGGCGAGAATCTGTCTCCTCACCACGCGCTCTCACCACTGGTGTCCCCCAGGGCTCTGTTCTAGGCCCTCTCCTATTCTCGCTATACACCAAGTCACTTGGCTCTGTCATAACCTCACATGGTCTCTCCTATCATTGCTATGCAGACGACACACAATTAATCTTCTCCTTTCCCCCTTCTGATGACCAGGTGGCGAATCGCATCTCTGCATGTCTGGCAGACATATCAGTGTGGATGACAGATCACCACCTCAAGCAGAACCTCGGCAAGACGGAGCTGCTCTTCCTCCCGGAGAAGGACTGCCCGTTCCATGATCTCGCCATCACGGTTGACAACTCCATTGTGTCCTCCTCCCAGAGCGCTAAGAACCTTGGCGTGATCCTGGACAACACCCTGTCGTTCTCAACTAACATCAAGGCGGTGGCCCGTTCCTGTAGGTTCATGCTCTACAACATCCGCAGAGTACGACCCTGCCTCACACAGGAAGCGGCGCAGGTCCTAATCCAGGCCCTTGTCATCTCCCGTCTGGATTACTGCAACTTGCTGTTGGCTGGGCTCCCTGCCTGTGCCATTAAACCCCTACAACTCATCCAGAACGCCGCAGCCCGTATGGTGTTCAACCTTCCCAAGTTCTCTCACGTCACCCCGCTCCTCCGTTCTCTCCACTGGCTTCCAGTTGAAGCTCGCATCCGCTACAAGACCATGGTGCTTGCCTACGGAGCTGTGAGGGGAACGGCACCTCAGTACCTCCAGGCTCTGATCAGGCCCTACACCCAAACAAGGGCACTGCGTTCATCCACCTCTGGCCTGCTCGCCTCCCTACCACTGAGGAAGTACAGTTCCCGCTCAGCCCAGTCAAAACTGTTCGCTGCTCTGGCCCCCCAATGGTGGAACAAACTCCCTCACGACGCCAAGACAGCGGAGTCAATCACCACCTTCCGGAGACACCTGAAACCCCACCTCTTTAAGGAATACCTAGGATAGGATAAGTAATCCTTCTCACCCCCCCCTTTAAGATTTAGATGCACTATTGTAAAGTGACTGTTCTACTGGATGTCATAAGGTGAATGCACCAATTTGTAAGTCGCTCTGTATAAGAGCGTCTGCTAAATGACTTAAATGTAAAATGTAACAACAACATAAACCCATGTCACACCCTGGCCTGACCAAATAATTAAAGAAAACACAAAATACTAAGACCAAGGCGTAACAACAGATGTTTGGTGTGGCATTTGGAAGGATTCTAGGTCTCGTCTAATGAACACGTGTTAGGCCTTCATACCATTTCCAACACACACCCCGGCCCTTATACAGAGAACGTCTGGAAACATTCTAGCACTCCATGTCACCACATGCTCAAGCCGTCCTCTGTTTGTGCATGTGTATGTGTGTGTGCACGTGAGAAAGTGAGATTTTTGACATGTTGTCTGGCATGCATAGTATGTTAGGCCTGCTCAGCACGTCCCTGTGTTCGAGAATGTAGTGATGGTTTATCAGTCGGAGAACACACAGGCTGGCAGCTTGTTAACAAAACCTACAGTCCACACTGCTCATCTATGTAAAGGAGAGATAGAGAGAAAAAGCTCATCAGACAGCGCTCTTTCGTTCATTT